>NW_027113814.1:30222-30944 GCF_000696795.3 Halyomorpha halys | reverse complement strand
AACCGCCGACTTTTTATCGTCGACAAAAAGTCCGGGACCAGATATCTGGTAGATACTGGAGCCACTATATCTGTTTTTCCGGTGAAGAACAAGGAAGTAAAGCCGAACATGCAGTTCACTTTATATGCGGCCAATGGCACTCCCATTCCCACATATGGAAGCATAGTCCAGAACCTCGATCTCGGTCTTCGGCGCAAAATTACATGGAGGTTCATAATAGCAACCGTGAGTCATCCAATCATAGGTGCAGATCTACTATATCACTATAATATTATGGTTGATCTTGCTGGATGTCAGCTGGTGGACCAGAAAACAGGATTGACAACACGTGGAAGATTAGCTAAGGACCGGTACCCACTGTTTATTCAGTACCAACCCGTGAATGGTACACAGCCTTGCTACGCCAGTTCCCTAGCGTTACACAACCAACATCCTTCACGTGGACCTCATCGGACCATTGCCAAACTCCGACGGAATGCGGTACTGTCTGACAATCATTGACCGATTCACCCGTTGGCCTGAGGTGTGCCCTATGGAGGAAATAACAACTTCCAAGGTAGCATCAGCGATTGTGGGTACATGGATCTCCCGTTATGGTACGCCAGCTAGGATAACCACTGACCAAGGGCGCCAGTTCGAGTCAGATCTTTTCATAAATCTTACTCGTATATTAGGTATACAACGTCAGAGGACTACAGCATACCATCCTCAGTCCAACGGAT
>NW_027113814.1:18330-27207 GCF_000696795.3 Halyomorpha halys | reverse complement strand
ATTCTCCGAGGCGCCTGAAAAGAAGATGGCCTCGTGACCTTATATTGTAAACTGTTTTTAGAGTTCTACTACTGGGTAGTTTCTCTACATCCTGTATCTTATCATTATGTCATTATGATCAAATTTACTTGTTGTATTTTTTATACAGTTGTAAATATCAATAAATAGTGTAAACTTATAGGATTGCAATAATTAAATACTTTTTAAGAAATTTAAATGTCTAGCTCGGTTATTATATGCACTATGGTTATTCTTACTGTGAACGAACATCAGTTAAAAAGAAGTGGGAGAAATCAAATACTCGCAATCGAAGCCGCTGTTAACAGCTAGATTTGAAATAAAAAATCAGTTATTGTTTGTTGTAAAAATATTTTCACTTAAAGATGAGAATTATTTTGCATTTTTATACTTACATCCTTATTTCTGAATTCAATAATAAAACAAAAACAAAAATCAAATGGAATTTAAATATTACTAAATTTTTTTTCTTCTTCCGTTATTTCAACATTTATTAACATTAAACTTACAGATAATGTACACTAATATATTATTTATTAATTTATATCATGACTGTACATTTTATATAATTATTTCAATTTCTTCCTCTACGTAATTGTACAATGACTCGTTTGGGTGGTTTTATCAGGAACTGTCATATCCCGCTCCAGGCATATATAAGCCGCTTGTGGCCTTAAATGATCAGTCTTTCGAATTACTGCCTCAGCGAACAAGCAACTGTAACAAAATGACTAAATTGGTAGGATAATGTTAATTCAATCTTATAAAAATTAAGTTGATCTACTTACAAGTATTGAATATTTATAATCCAGCAGTAATTATTACAATAATATAAATTCGGATTTTTATATCTGATTAGTTATCTGTTTTATAATGTTAATTACAATTATAATGTTTAAATTTTCAGAGCACATACATCTTATGTCTATCACTGTTATGTTCGTGGCTAGTGGCAGCTGAAGAAAAGAAAAAACCCGAAAAGAGAGGCATCTTTGGAGGTCTCACTGCACCGGGCCTATATAGCGGATATGGTTACGGCTTGGGAACTGGCCTCACTTCTGGAATAGGTCTTCCAGCAGGGATTGCCCTCACAACTGGAGCAGGCCTCAGTTCAGGAGTGAGCCTTCCTTCTGGAATCGGTTTAAATATAGGAAGTACTCTTAGTTCTGGATTAGGATTATCTCCCAGTATTGGACTTTCGTCAGGATCCAACCTCCCTTCTTTAATCAGCACTGCGTCCGGTACAAGCCTCAGTTCTGGAATCGGTACAGCAGCTGGAGCCAGTTTGCCTAGTGGAATCAACTTGGCTTATGGAACAAACATCCCTTCAGTTTTGAACCTAGTTTCCGGAGCAGGTCAGGTTACAGCCCCAGCGCCACAGACTATCGCAGTTCCTATTAACCGCCTGGTACCCGTTTCAGTGTCACAGCCAGTTCCAGTTCCAGTCGACAGACCAGTTCCTGTTACAGTCAACCGTGCAGTCGCTGTTGCAGTGGATAGACCTGTTGCAGTCGCAGTTGATAGGCCTGTTGCAGTAAATGTTCCTCAACCAGTATCTGTTCCTATATCGCGACCAGTGCCAGTATCTGTACCGTCTCCAGTTCCAGTAAATGTTATCAACAGAGTTCTTGTTCCAGTCCCACAACCATACACAGTTCTTAGAGCTGTACCCGTTCAAGTTGGAACATCTCAACTTAGTAAGTATACTGTAATTAAAACACATTTTTTATAGCTTGCATTATTATCAATAATATTGATTACCCGCAGGTGGAATTTCAACTGGTGTTACTTTGGGCAATGGTTTAAACTTGGGCTCAGGTTTGTACAGTAACAGTGCCATCTTCAGTCAGCCCTATGGATATCGTAGTGCACTCTATGGCTCCTATTCTTTGGGAACTTCATCACTCTTAGGACTAAAAGGAGTGTTTCGAAAATAACCAGTAATCATATTAGTATTTTTGTTATGTGTTTTTAATTTTGTTGTTTGTTATTGTTACTACTTTAACTTTGTTTTTAGTTGTAAGTGTTGATTAATGTAATACCATTAATGTTAATAAATATTCTTATTCATACTAATACTTTCTTTCTCCCTCTTACAAATTTATATTTGCTTAAACTGAGTGTTATATAACAGTAATGTAGTATGAAAATGTTAAACTTTCATATATTAATAGTTTTCTATATTTTGGCATCCAGTGATTTAACATGAAATATGAAATATAAAAAATTAAAACCTTATATAAAACTTATAATTAAAACCTGTTGATTATTCTTAAACATTTTGTAAGTAATTGATAAGAGAACGATTGATAAATGGGTTATGGCTTATATAAGAACATGTAAAAAATATGTTACGAAATGATTACAATATGCGCTAATGTCACCGAAACGATGTCTTTAGGTTGAACTAATTTTAATCTTAATTCATAATTACTTGCATAATTTCAATAAATAGTACAATATTAATATATGATTGAAAAAAGTATGAAGTTTATCTAATATAATGTATTAAAAAAACAAATACTGTACGGCCTTGAGGAGGTGTGGTACACTGGAATAGGAAAAAATTTTTTTTTCATAACAATGACAATGCTCTTGTTATTTTTCCAAATAAAAAATATTGGCTAAAATTTATTTTTGAAAGATTTTGAAGTTTGTTCGATCTATATTTTGTTATCTAAAAATTAATCATGATAATAAAAAAGTGAAATATTTATCAAATTGATAATAGAAAAGTACTGTTACAAAGTGTTAAAGGTAAACTATATTTTTTAGTTCAGTAAAAAAACAATAACAGAATAAATAGGAACTTTTCGTTGGTAGAATTAATAAATGTTTAATAAAATTATCTCAATCCTAAATAAAGTAATACCGAAACATTAAAAGAGTTAGGCAGCCATCTTGAATAAATGTAATGAACCTTTTAATATAATTTTAATTTTTATTGATTAATAATTTATTTTGTATTATATAAGTAGACTTTAGGATTTATCAATACAAATTAAGATTATATTGAAAGGTTCATTACATTTATTCAAGTAGGCTGCCTAAATCTTTTAATGTTTCGGTTTATTAGACAAATAGTTCTTTTAAAGGTTAAAAGGTCAATTAAAAGTGTGGTTGATCGATAAACCAATTAACATAACGGTGATTGTTAGATTATGTTCAATTTTAACGATAGAATTTCAATAATTTTGGATAAATTCAAAAACCAAAAAAATTGGTGAACGCGACCCTATTGGAAAAGATATTCAATGAATAATTATACACAATACATCTTGCATACCATAGCAAGGGAGTCTGTGGTTTCTAGTTCTTAATCTGAACATATAAGTATTACATTTCTAAGATTTGAAGGTCGGTTCCCATCAGAAACCGATATACAATACAAATATAAATGTAAATACACAAATAAATAAAAAAAATGGAGGTTCTGGAACCCGCTACGGCTTTAGAAACGCGGTTAGCCAGAAACATATCATGTCAGATTTAATTAAAATTTCATTACAATCAGTGATCTCACGCGAATTGGCAATATTTATTACTTAATAGCATTTTAGCCATTTCACGATTCCATTAGTTCTGAATTAGTCAACATATTTTAGTGGAATAAATTCACGCAGAATAAAGCAGCTGACCATTAAATGGGGAAAACGTTTTATATCGTTCTAGAAAAGACAATGATCAGGAAAAATTAAGTTATAATAATAGGTTTTGTGAGAAGAACGAATCTAAAAAAATAAAAATAATGGAAATAAATAGAAAAAGCTATTAGTAACAAAGTTTCGACAAAACCCAGTGTTTATTGAGTAATAATAAAAGATAGTGTCCACTTTTAGAAATTCAGATTCCTTAAGGCACATGAATCAGAAGAAAAAAAATAGAAAAAAGTTTTTCATTGAGTATAACTAATTAAATACAAAAAACCTACGTACAGGCTCAATTACCAACTAAATAGATAATTGATTCTAAAATTAAATAAAAGTTTTCGACTAAATAAAAAAAAAAATATAATAATCTAAAAAAAGATTGCTAATTATGGGTTTGTAAATATTTATGAATTAAGCATTTTTACAAAACATAAATAAATAATTTTTAAAAATTCAATTTAATATAAAATAATTAAATGGTTGTTTTGAGATAAGCAGGTAATTTTAGCAATAAGGTTAAAATCTATATATTAAACCACAGAATGATAGTAAAGTTTATGTCATAAAATCAAAATAAATATTTATTTCCAGATATAACAATTTTTAACAATATAGATCTTTAACTGTTCAGTGCGCTGAAGTAACAACGCTTTACTGTGGTTACTGTTTTGTAATATTAAAACTAAATTAATTACTCTTTCCTAACAAATATAAATGAGCCTAGAGAAACGTGGAGAGACCTAACCAAATGATGTTTGTTCATATAAGTAAAGTATTGTAGTATTGAAAATAGCTTTAACACTATCGTTGTAAGCTAATATATTTAAAGATTGATCATACGTTGTTGTACTTACCTTGATAATGATTAGCAATAATAGAAATAAATAACTGAATATTCTAAGCCAGTAATAATGAGGATTGATAACAAGCGGCTCGAACGAGCTAGTGGGGAAACTTGATCTTGCATGGTCGTACGATGGGTCTGGTTCAAGGCACATTCAGTACTCCAAAGGTATGGCTACTATTGTGCGACGATAATATCGTTTCAAGCATGTTATCAAGTCATAAATTGAACTCAAAAACAACTAAATATAACAGAAAATTACGAAAAAACTTTCATTCTGTTAGTAACTATGGAGGTAGTTTAAATATTTTATAATGAATATGTAATAGACTTGTTTGAAAGGAAATTCTTAGAAATAATGCATGGTTATGTAACATAAAAATCTGAGGAGAAGATGATAAAAGAAAGCAGAATTAAAAGAATAGAGATGCCTACGAATTACATAATTCGTTTATGAAAATCAGAACGATAAAAAGTAATACACAGTGTTTATATTAATCGGATGATTGATTTCAAGCGAATGACAAAGATTTAAACGGGAAGTTCTTACATAAGTGGAATGCTGAAAGCCTGCGTTGGCGTGGTGAAGTATAGAAACCTCAGGAAGCAGGATGTGAACCAGTTATTACTGTAGTACTGTACCAGACATTTTTTCATTAGTCGATTCGTCAGTAGACAGCAAAACTTGGCTTCAAATATATTTCAAGGTCAAGGCCACGGAGGCCAGGTTTCGTATTTTGGTGGTCCTCTATTGCAGTCCTAATCCAGACTTGGATTTGCTTTCTAGCATTACATCATAGCAGATTTTTTTCATTCGTTAATTTTTGATGTTGGTAATAATGTGCTACTCTTGTTTGTTTTTAAATAACTAATACCCGTTATAACTTTCAATATCTCGAACGTTATTAGGGAGGAAGGGTTTCATCAACCCCATTTTTTCTTTAATTTTAAAAATTATTTAATATTTTATATCTTTTAAACTAAAAGAGGTATGGAAATATGTACGTCTATAGAGTAAGGAATATATTGGTGGCTTACTTTACAGTAGATCTGAGTACATTTCAAATAACTTTAGGAAAAATACAGTTAAAGGTTCTCTCTTTTAGAAAAATTACAATTTTTTAATTGTTTTTATGATTGAACATATTTAGGTTCATAAATTCTAGCTCTACTGTAAAGTAAAATAAGGGTCTAAAAAAAGTATGAAAACATTCAAAACTTCAGTATTTAATGAAAAAAAAAAAAAAGAAATAAAATATATACATATATATATAAAACTTAAGTATTGCCGATTGCAAACCGTCGAAAAAGGAAAAAGGAAAGTAAAAGAAATCCTTTATTGATTCCGATGTTTCTCTATATCGTTCGATCCATATAGGCCTACTAGATCTGTTGTCATAACAGTAACAGCTGACTTAGGCCGTAACTTATATGGATATAAAACTTTTCCTTTTCCTGGAATTTATATCCTTTTTATTACTTCTTTATTCATTATTTATGCAACGTCTCGGACTCTTCAACCTATTATCATAGGCAGAAGAGCCCGAAACGTTGTTCGGATTACGTAATGAATAAAGAGTAATAACAAGTGTATGAATTTCTAAAAAAGTAGAGGAATAATGTTTTAACAAGAAAAAAATATTGAAACTGAGGTTGTAAGATTATAGCTGATTATTTTTATTTAAAATATGTATTTATGTAAACTTGCAATAAAGATACCATCTATTTTTCCGGAATACCATTCTTTGGTAATAACCTCCAATACCACCCAATTATAGAGTCATTTAAGAAAACCTTTTATTGAAACAAATGAGATAATGCCATTAGTACAAGGAGGGGAATCATGCGCGAGAGGAATTAGTTTAAGGATGACAAACAAATATTTAGAGTGATGGTATTTTACTACAGATCGAAATGGACCGTTGCTAGGAAGAGAATGGCCAGCAAAAAAGAGACTCTTTAAAGATTAAGATGCAGAATAAGAACCCCGTTACAATGGAATGAAGAAATAGCTCAACCAATCTAATAACCAAGATGACTGTATGGATGGCAGCGGCACAAGATAGGAACAACTATTGGACGCTGCAGGATACCAGGATTAGATATCGTAAGTCGTAGTGCCGACTATATCAAAATGAGTTTGTATTTTACCCAATGATTTGACATCATAATTTCATAGCTCTACGAAAGAAGTATCTCACTCCTTTTTTCTTTTCAATATTTCCAATGACATCCATCAACAACCTGAGATTTCTTTATATGAGGTTTCAAAAATAGAGATCTATAAGATCACAATTAAACAATCAAATAACCGAGAGAGCTTTTATAATAAAGAAAAAAAAAAAAAGGTAAGCTTACTTCTTCTAAAACACAACTCTGTTTGATTCATCCGACTGTTTCAGTCAATGTGGAATAAGCAAATCATAGTTATACTAAATTGGAAATAATCGAAAGTTATCTAAAATCAAAGATACGTCATTGTCAACTAGCAAATTTGTCAGTGCTTTCAATTGAAAATGGATTTACTAAAGAAATTTGATTTATTTTTTTGTTACAGAAAAAAATTATTAAAGTACTCTTGTAGGCCTATTTCCGAATTTGAATAGACTACCTTGCAAGCACATGTGATATATTAATCCCAAGGACCACAGGATTAAATTAGTTTTATAAATTTATGGTTTTAAAGGCGTTGGAATAACTATTTAGATTTATTTTTAATGATTATAATTTCCAGGACCACATCATATATAAAACTACTCTTTATTTTGCCATTTTAAATGCTCATATCAATTTAAAATATATTAATTGTGCTATCAAATTAATATTATAAAATTTAAAACAATTTCTTTGTATGGTGGTTTAAGTTTATAGAGTGAGCAGAACGCATAAATAGATTATCTTACTGTTTTATTGGAAATATACAAAAAGTGAAGGGAAACACGATATGTTTTATTTTTTACTTAGGGATTCCTATTTCATTCTTCACCAGGGCCCCTAATGTCTTGTTACGATTCAATTTATAATCTTATTCATTTTATGAGAGCATACTCACCTTTCTGAAGGAACCGAAACATTTTAATTAGGTGTAAGGTTACACGAGTAATAAATTAAGTTGATCTAGAATATGTGCTAGCAAATTGAATCTCTCTGGTAAGTAGAAAGAATTATATTTTATGCTTTAGTTCATGATTTGTATATAACAGTCTTTTTGGAAGTGTTGAATTACGAATATGAAGTTTTTTTTTTTCAATTGAAAAAACATTTTTTTTTTTAGAAATTTAACTAAGAGACTTTTTAATTAATTATGAGAGATAATTGACCGTGGATGACGCACGAGGAGAAGATGGTTGGGGGTGCGGTCAAAGAGAAACACAAATAACCTATTTTATTGTACCAACGTTTCGGCTAGAGTTTCTAGCCTTCTTCAGGGCTAAGAACAGAACAAGATAACAACCACAGTAAGTATTGAAAATAAAAAAGGATGTAAAACAGAATAACATAAAATGAATAATTTTACAAAATAGAATTAATAAAATGAAGTGATGAGAGAAGCGGGAAATAAAATGTATACATAGGTAATTGAAAAAGTGGGTAAAATAACATAATTAAGGAAATGAAATAAAAATGAAGTTATATAATGCAAAGAAGTATGAAAATATTAGTTATTAATAATTTAAAAATTGAAATATAGAAAGAAAAAGAAAATTGAGAGGAAGAAAATATATGTAACAATAATAATTGAAAAAGAGGCAAAATATAAGTGAAGTATACCATAAGAAATGAATAGGAAAAAAAAATTTGAAAACACCGATAATAATCTAGTGAACATAACTTATAACGTGGGTAAGGAAAATGGAGAAATGTAGAGAAATGAAGGGGTGGTAAAATAAAGAAAGGGGAAAGAATAAAACGAACCTATTAGCTTGAAAATCAAACGCCTAATGGATACTGCAGCAATGACGGTCAAACTCTGAATTAAAAAAGCCGTTACAAGAATGACTAAGTGTTTTTTTAAGAGGAAACGTTATGAGAGGGTAAAAATAAAAAGTAGAAAATATTTAGAGGAAGAAAGCGTGTGAGAGGGTATACGAATACGAATACGAATCGGATATACGAACCAACGAATTACCGAATAACGAAGTACCGGAAGATGACAGTGTCGTGGGTATTTAACAACAGTTAAAAAGAGGAAATGTATATAAGAGGGGGACGACAAATGTGTAAGAAAAAGTTTAAAAGTGAAATAATACGTTAAAAAGTGGGCGGAAAAAATAAAAAAAAATTAATAAAATAAAAAAAAAAATAATAAAATAAAAATTGAAAAAAATAGAAAATGTGAAAAATACTTTTTAAATAAATTAACTA
>NW_027113814.1:2777-18280 GCF_000696795.3 Halyomorpha halys | reverse complement strand
AATGTGTAAGAAAAAGTTTAAAAGTGAAATAATACGTTAAAAAGTGGGCGGAAAAAATAAAAAAAAATTAATAAAATAAAAAAAAAAATAATAAAATAAAAATTGAAAAAAATAGAAAATGTGAAAAATACTTTTTAAATAAATTAACTATTTGTGAATATGTTAATAAGTAGTTCTTGTCGGTTTTTAAATTGACGGAAGAAGGTTCTAATTGGATATAGAGGCTTTCAGAGATGAGCCTTTTGTCATGGTTATGAACTGTAGCAAGTATAGACGTTTTGTCGAAATCGAAGGTATGGTTTAAAGAAAGAGAATGTTCCGAAAGTTTAGAGGCAGAATGATTATGTGAGGAAATAGAATATTTGTGTTGTTTAATACGGTCTTTTAAGAGGTTTTTGATTTCGCCTATGTAAGCAGAATTACAATTAAGGGTGGAGCAAGGGATGCGGTATAGAATATGTGATCGGTGTAGAGGAGATATTAGATAGTGTGTTGTGAGGTCTGAAGGCAATGCGAAGGCTAGGTATAGCAGAACGAAAGGGCTTTTGAATGTTGTCGGAAAGAAAGTAATTTTCACATTTTTTTTTTCAATTTTATACTATTATTATATTTTTTAAAAAGTTCATTTTATTTTTTCAGCCCACTTTTTAACGTATTATTTCACTTTTAAACTTTTTCTTACACATTTGTCGTCCCCCTCTTATATACGTTTCTTCTTTTTGACTGTAGTTAAATACCCATGTCACTGTCATCTTCCGGTACTTCGTTATTCGGTAACTCGTTCGTTTGTATATATTTTTAACTCTTCCAATAACCATTTGTCGTCACCCTCTAACACGCTTTCTTCCTCTAAATATTTTCTACTTTTTATTTTTTATTTTTACCCTCTCGTAACTTTCCTCTTAAAAAACACTTAGTCATTCTTGTAATAGCTTTATTAATTCAGAGTTTGGCCGTCATTGGCGCAGTATCCATTAGGCGTTTGATTTTCAAGCTAACAGGTTCGTTTTATTCTTTTTTTTCTTTCTCCTTTCTTTATTTTACCACCCCTTCTTTTCTCCACTTTTCTCCATTTTATTTACCCACGTTATAAGTTATGTTCACTGTATTATTATTATTATTATTTGCCTCGTTATCAATTATTATTGTTGTTACATATATTTTCTTCCTCTCAATATTCTTTTTCTTTCTATATTTCAATTATTAATAACTAATATTTTCATACTTCTTTGCATTATATAACTTCATTTTTATTTCATTTCCTTAATTATGTTATTTTACCCTATTTTTCAATTACCTATGTATACATTTTATTTCTTGCTTCTCTCATCACTTCATTTTATTAATTCTATTTTGTAAAATTATTCATTTTATGTTATTCTGTTTATACTCTCTTTTTTATTTTCTATACTTACTGTGGTTGTTATCTTGTTCTGTTAGAAACTCTAGCCGAAACGTTGGCACAATAAAATAGGTTACACCAACTTATTTGTGTTTCTCTTTGACCGCACCCCCAACCATCTTCTCCTCGTAAGAGACCTTTTATTCATTTAATGACACAAGTCTACAAAAAAAGTCAATCGAAATTTTTTTTTCTCTTTTTAAAATTTTTTCAGACAGTATTAATTTGTTTACATATTTTTTTTAGATTAATTGAAACATTTATTACAATTAACTATTTCTTAGGTTCAGATTAATTTTGGTCGACCGTGAGTCGATAGTCGAATTGTGAGACAATTTTTATTATTATTAATTAAAACTTTTTAAAATATTTAGTTGCACAGATCAAAGTCAAGGGCTTATATTTTAAACAATATTTAAAATATCGTGACGAAATTGCTATATAAGAAGTACTACTCCCTACCCTTCTTAAAAATTTAATGTAATTCATTATTAGCTATTGTTTATATGTTTTCAGTATTTTTTTTTTGTAAGTGTAGTTTGCAACCAAATGTGTTATGTGTTTAGTTTAGTTCATGCTGCAATGCAATGTATTCGTTCTAAGTAATTAATAATGTCAATCTCTTCGTATCGATCTATCTCGTTTTCACTGTTTTGACATCGTTTATATATGCAGAAAAAAAAAACAGATGTATAAAGAAATATGTAATAAGTTGTATATACAACTATCTCATATTTAAGAAATGTCTTACTGACTTAAATACTATTTCCTTAGGCGTTATTTCACTTTTCGGATTCAAACTACTAAAAGGATTCACACAAGGGAAGACTTTTATATAATTATTACCTGTTAGCTTTATGTAAGTGGAGGATGGTCAGCAAGAGGGGGAGGTCCACCGGCCGTGTTAAATGTCAGGACCCGGTCCAGATATATATAAAGCCAAATTGTCTCCTCAGGTCACAGACGTTGGGACTACTTCACCAAGGAACAGCATGAACACATTGGTAAGTAAACCTCAAATATCGTAGAAGAAACTACCTGATATGAAATTTGAAAATTATACTCAGTTCAAAGAATCTAAATTTCATTCGTCCCATTGAAGAATAAATAACCAACCCCATGGGACAGCTCAATTAAACTAGAATATTAAAAATCAGTTATAATGAGCAAAAATTAGAAAAATAAATTTTTAAAACGGTAATTTTTTTAAATTAAAAAAATAAATAAAATATTACATTTATAGCTCGTATGAACACTAAGACCGGAACACCTATTCATATCTCTTAAGAATACGAGACCCTGCTGTATTTTCAATATATCTATATCATTAAAAGAATTGTCCCAACTCTGACTACATTTTTTCCACTTCAGCCATTTAATTAAAAATCTACTGAATTTATTTTCTTTTCAAACAAAAAAAGTTACTATTTTTACAATAACATATATTAAAATACAAGAATTGTAATTTATTAGTCAAAAAGTAGATATGTTCCTTAAAAATAACAGAACCTTGTACTTGTAATATGCTAATACAATACAGAAGAACGATATATTTGTAAGATTTTTTTCGTAATTATGTATACAGTTTATGTATACAGGTATATAAAACCTTCCATTCTTATTCTTAAAAATGTATCGTGAATGAATAACTGAGGTATTTCTTGTGAATTTTACTATTATTGATCAATATAATAATACTTTTAAAAAAGCTATAGAATAAATAACAGTTTAATTATATCTATTGTTTTTTTAATGAAGGGAATTTTGCGTCTGAATTGCCAAAGCATATCCTTATAGATTGATTTTAATTTTATGATAGAGTATAATTCAATTTCTGGGAATAAATGTATGTTTTTCACGTACTTAAAAGGTCAATTATTCTTTGAAAAATAATTAATTTCTATTTAACTAAGTGTAAATTACTTTCCAAAGAGAGAAGACACAATATTCCTAATAAGTAGTGTTAGTTTCTCGACGTGGATCGAGCTAAAAGAAAAAAAATAATAAAAAATTCTATTCCCTTTATTGTGAATTCTTGCAATTAGGTTAATTGAAAATATCAATAATATTAAGAATGGTCACAGTGCAGGAAACGCCGACACAATTTTTTTTAGTTTACAAATTGATCTAAATTATCTTTAACGAGTTCCTAAAAAAGGCTAAGCAAGTGAGCTGATCTTATTTATCTGTTAGAATGCCAATTCCCTATTATAATATATTTGTACTATTATATAATTGAATATAATTTACCAAGTAGTATTAGATTCCAACTTCATATAGTTAAATAATGATTGCATCAGTTGATAGAACAGAGTTGTTAAGAATCATTTATAAGAGTGAGAAGAAAGTTCGAAGGTAGTAAGGTAAGTTAAAATTCAAAGCTCTTTTGAATTTTGTCTTTCCATATTGGAAATAATGATATAAAAATCACACCATTATTTTAAAATTAATTAACATAAATTACATTACAACTAATGATTAGGATTCTTCATTAAGTATATTTGGTAGCATAACTGAAAAAAAATCTTCAAGTTATAGTTAGTTTGCTCAGATTATTTTTTAAATTATTTGATATCTGTTTTCTCCGAGATGGATAAAATAATATCTTTGCCTGACAGGATTCATAGCCATAATGGAATTCGTAAATCAGACCAAGAATTAAGTTTTAATGGATTCTAAGTAAATAAAATGTAGTAAAACAGTTAATTTAAATTAGTTGAGGACTCAATTTTTAGAATAATTAACACAGTATGAACAACAAAATAATGTTTATTATTTTAATACGAAAATTAGTTATCACATTCTCTAGATTCATTAATATTGGAATATTTTCTCTGTTGACACATTTATAAAAATTTTAAGCAGCCCACGTTGTCAGGTACGAACAGTATGCAATAACAAAATATATAGTAAATAAATTTTTAACCCTCGATGTACACTGGAATTTAAAGAACCGAGAGAATATTAAACTTCATATGCAAATTGTAAAGAGAATATTAAAAACTTTACTGTAACATATTTTTAAAAATTTATTTATTGATAAAATACTAAACTATTAAATAAACAAAAATCTCTTAAATTTGATATTAGTGTTAAAATCACATAATGCGGACAGAACAGTGGAGAAAAATTAACTATTGGTAGCGCTCCAATTACATTCTTACTTCAGAAGGAATCTTTAAAAAAGCCTCAAAGGATTGTCAGGAATAGAAGAAAAAGGGAATAGTCAGTTTTTTTGTTATGGAGTTCAGAATGGAAGGATTGATATCAGTTTCCTGCTAGATAGAATACATATGGAACATCAAGGACTTTATAGATGATTTTATTTTTGATAAAGCAAGGGGCACTATGGATTTTACGAAGGATTTTGGATTTTAAGAATTGGATACGAGAAAAATTCGACGGTTAAGTGGAGCACCAAAGGTCAATTGCTTAGATCCGAACAGGTCTTAGTCATGTAGATGAGTCCTTTGTAATTAAAAGGAAGTTTAGACTGTTTGTCTAATAAGGTAATTTTATGGGATTTATAGGAATTTATTTTAATTTTTCCAATTTTACGCCATTCTTCAAGGGTGGTGTAGGATGTGAGATTCTAGGATACAATGAATGAGTCATTATTGACTTACAGCACAAATACATATATCATCTCCATATTTGGTGAGAACAGTGTTAGGATGGGTTGGGATGCCAGCTATATATACTGTGTAAAGGAAAGGACCAAGGATTCTACCCTGATGAACATCAGCAGAATGAGGAGAGAGGACACTTGGTCAAAAGCATGTTCTGTATCATCTGCATCAAATTGTAACATATACAGATTCTTTCATTGATATGAAGTTTTTCAGAAATACCGGTAAATTAAACATAGTGCAATAATGAATTTACACATATACAAATATATCGATAAGTGTAAAATGAACATCCTTCCTTAAATAATTACACATGTTGTGAGTACTACAAAATTATAAAAGTATCATAATCATTACAGGGTGCTCTCTTCATTTGTGGCTTACTTGCCTGTTCTTTGGCAGAAGTAGAACACAAAAAGAAACCAGAAAAAAGAGGAGTTTTTGGTGGCGGAATAGGATTCGGATCTGGCCTCAATGGTGGAAGTTATGGATACGGAGGAGGCTATGGCTATGGAGGTGGTTATGGCTATGGATCTGGGCTGGGACTTGGATATGGATCAGGAATTGGCCTCTCTGGAATTGGCTCAGGAATAGAACTGGCTTCAGGAGTTGGCCTCGGTTCAGGTGTTGGCCTGAGTTCTGGTGTTGGATTGGGTTCTGGAATCGGGTTGGGTTCAGGCCTAGGTTTGGGATCTGGACTTGGTTATGGTGGAGGCATTATTTCTACCCCCACTACTGTTCAAAATAGAGTTGAGGCAGTTCCAGTACCTCATCCTGTTAGTGTTCCTGTTGATCGGCCAGTTCCTGTTCCAGTTTCTCGCCCAGTCCCAGTTCCAGTCGATAGGCCAGTGCCCGTTCCAGTCAGCCGCCCTATTCCAGTACCTGTAGAAAGGCCTTATCCAGTACCAGTCGAAAGGCCAGTGCCTGTTCCAGTTCCACATCCAGTATCAGTTCCAGTATCTAGACCTGTACCAGTTCCAGTGCCATCTCCAGTTCCAGTACCTGTGGTCACTAATGTTCCTGTCCCAGTACCTCAGCCTGTACCCGTCTCAGTTGGTGCTGCTCCAATCGGTAAGAGATAGCCCATATGAATTACATTACATAACTTTTAAGGAATTCTCTACTTTACTTACTTTTTATATGACAATAGCTGTTGGTTCCGGCATCGGTCTTGGTTCTGGTATCGGCCTTGGTTCCGGAGTCGGTCTTGGTTCTGGTATCGGCCTTGGTTCCGGAATCGGTCTTGGTTCTGGACTCGGCCTTGGTTCCGGCTATGGTTTGGGCTCCGGTTATGGACTTGGCGCAGGCTATGGAGTAGGCTCTGGAATCGTCTCTGGAGGCTCCAGCCTGTACGGCGGTGGCCTGTACAACAGTGGACTCTATGGCAGCGGCCTCAGCTCTGGACTGTACGCTGGTGGCATCAGCTCTGGGCTGGGTAGTTCTTTACTGGCCCACAAAGCCGCCGCTCACGCTGCTCTTGGACACTAAATGGCCTTTTACAAGGTAATTGTGATGATCAATTTTTAAATTTAATATCTCATGGAACTGTTCTTTAATGCCTATATAGCTTTACAAACAAATGATCTAAACTGTTTTATTTTTCAGATAGAGTGCAGTTTTAGTCAATCAACATGTTCTGCAAATTGAAGCCTATTTAAAAAATAATTATTTTTAGAGTGTTATTGTTGATTATGTATGTCACTTTTTGTACCTAGTTGTTAATACATTTTTTTTTTTACTTTTGTAAACCTTTTTTTGAAAATCCTTTAAACCTTTTTCTTGCCCCCCAAGCACCTAGTCACGCATTTATAAACATTAATTATATCTAACAGTACGGAATTAATTCTAAGAAAATTAAGAATTTTTTTTTAAAGGTAAGTCTAATTTATTCTAATCAATAAATTTAATAAGGTCAATCGGCTTATAAATAATTTCTATATTAATTTACTTCGGCCAAATGGAATCATTAAATAATTGAAATTATTGTTAAGTACTATCCTCTTTCCAGAGATAATATGAATCTTGAAAACAGTTATTGTTAATACTAATTGTGATAAATTATCTTCTGAATTGTTGGCACTGTCTCTCCAGAACTATTCTTCAAAAACGACTTGAGAAAGCAGAAACCAATAATATGACAATTGGTATTATTCGTTTTTGCTATTGCAAGTTAAGTTGTTATTATTAGTATTTAACAACTAATATTATAAATAGTCTTCGCAATTTTTATTATAAACTATATTGTTGTTCCTGTGGACATAGGGCTATTATCTCGGCAGGAGTGTACTAGTTTTTTGTTCTCTAAGAAATGAGCATTAATTCCTGGTGAGCATTTATCTGATGGTAGACGATTTCTGCTATTTCTTTATATAATTGGATGTGATGATAACTAAAATTTTTGAGGTTACTTTCAATGCAATTTTTTAAAATATTTTCATTGTGGATAATAAATAAAAACACCTTGTTGAAGTCGAAAAATAAATTTATTATATAAAAATTTTTAATACTAAAACAAAATCTTGTTTACAAATAAAAGTTAATATAAAACAATCAAATAATTAAATTTTATTTTAAAAACATATTTGATGTCCTCGAGATCTTCTCCTTTAGAAATGCTTTTGGAGTTCTATCAATGGGTAGATTCTTCACATGTTTTTATCATGTCATAATATCACTTACAGCAAATTTACTTGATGTGTATATATGTAAATAGTTGTAAATATCAATAAATAAATTATTTTAAAAAAATCATATTTAAAAGATAAATAAAGATTTCTATTACTTTATAAAATTATTGTGCTGTAAAAGAATGGTAGCAGGAACCGGATGTTTTTGCCCCTGCAAATGCTCTCCGATACAAAAATCTTTCCAGGAAAGCAAAGCTTTTGTTGTACAGACAAGAATTAGGCCAGTGGTAATGTATGGCAGAGAGACATGGAGTCTATCCAAGGAAAATAGAACTCTACTGGTTTGGGAGAGAAGAGTCCTGAGAAAGATCTTCGGAGGCGTTAAAGAGGAGCACAGGTGGAGAATCAGAAGCAAAGCCCTGTAGGCTACCTAAAAGGATGCTAAATGGTGCACCAGGAGGAAAAAGGAATAGGGGCAGACCCAGGCGTCGGTGGCTGGATGATTTGAGAGGGATGGTAATTGAAAATTGGAGGAGTCTCGCTGGAGACCGCGAGGCATGGGGAAGAATGGTGGCAGAGGCCCAGGTTCTACAAGGACTGTAGCGCCCAACAGTCGAGTGAGTGAGTAAAAGAATAAATGTTTAGTCAGAGTACTCTGCTGCGCTTGACATGCGTTTATAAGTGCAATGCTTATTCCAAATTGGTTTAGAATAATCTACACACGTCTTTTTGGTTTCTCTTTTATTATTTCTTGGGCAAACATAGAAAAATTTCTTATTATAATTTTCTTCTATTTGTTCCGGCTAATTGTTTGTAATCCACGAGTTTTTTTGTTATGGAAAGTCTCAAATCGAGAGGTAAGGTTGTCATCAAGGCTCGGTTGAGAAGATGTGGCTAAATAAGCTGCAGTACTGAGAATCGATTCCTCCAATACCGACCAATGAAATAAAAATCATTGGCCAACAGTTGCAAAAAAGAGAAAATCGGGTTTAGAACTTTAAAAACTTATTAATCCTAAATAAAATGTCAATAGCAACTTAAAAATTACATTTATTTATTTCACCGAGAGCTGAAGAATCTAAATTTTTTAAAAAAGAACTGAGATCTTTTTTTTTCGTCTCATGATTAAAAAAAGAAACACATGAGGTATACAGGTAAGCAAAACACTTAAGTGAAAAAAAAAAGAAAAAAGATGTCGCGTTAGAGGTCTACTAGTGAGAGAAACGCTCAATTATACCGTTACGAGGACAAAGGAAAACTGAATTGAGTATAGGCGGGGAGGTAAAGGGGGGAAACAACATGAACAAGTGGAAATAACAAGATCTAAGGGTTACAGGATTGTTGACAAAAATATTTAAAAAAAAGATGAACTTTGAAAGACGTTTATTTCCCAACATGAGCAAAATGCTTAAGGGTACACCTTTTCCGGGTTAAGGATGACCTAACTGACCACTTAGGGACCAAAGGAAGTGACCTTTCCTTTTGTCCACTTGACCAAATCATATGGTTCCACTTTATCACAAATGAAAGTAATGGCTTCAGGCTGGACAACAAATATTATTCAACCTGACTCTGACATATTTCACACAACAACACATTTATCACAAACCCAACATCTCCAGACCACACCTCCTTCAAAGTACCTTTATTCCCCTACTTGCTTAGATCTCATTGGTCACTTCCACTATTCTACCGCTGAATCTACGATATTATTGAGCTTTCTTATAGTCTCCGCTTCTATCTAATTTTAAGAAACCCAATTAGACAAATTCTCTTTGTTCCCCACCCCTTACCCACACAAAATTTGATTGGTCAAAGCTGACTTCTGGAAGAATAGTTCTAGTAAGTTTGGAAAGAGTGTGTTCTGTATTACATTTTAGGATGAAAACAGTTTTTGTGAAATTTAATATCATATATAATGTTGTAAAAAATTAAAATCTATACCACTACAAGCCATGAAGGGTCAGGGGTTCAATACTTGGTAAAGAAGAACTTTTACTAGACTAACGGTTGTGCAAGGAGGTGATTTGTTTGTTCTCTCGCTCGACCGCCAGATTTTTACCCAAGTTAAGTTCCCCAATTTAAGATGCTGGGTGGACCCCAGGAGGGTTCCAGAACCCACAGGAATTGACTCACGGCTACAGAGTAACAGAAAACAATTTTCTGCCCAGCCGAATTCGAACTCTGGTCCTTGGAGTTAGTAGCCACACGCTTTACCCCGTGGCTACCGCGCTCACATTAGAACAGTTACTAGGCTTAAGATATGAAGTACCTCAGCCTTCAGCTGAGTTCATCCTAGTTTGTTGATGTTGATATAACCTTGTATTTTACAAAAAAAAAAAAAAGTAGTTCCTTAAAAGTGTTCCTTAATTCATCGCATTCATTCGTTGTAGGTAAACGTTAATTGAGAATAATGGCTATACTAAATCATTGACTTTTCACATTAAAGGACATTTTTTTTTTTACTTCTCACATTACAGAACATGTTTTTTACTTTTCACATTAAGGGCAAATTATTATCTAAATAACCTAGATTTTATCTTGCAGTTGTCGAAGTAGAAATCGAGTTCACAAGCAAATATCATAAATGCATATGGGCTCTTCTCCCTCAGTTAAATAATTAGTACGGACACACACACACACACACGGAGGATTAGAAATTAATTTTTGTAATATTTAATATGTGATTTGGGGTGTAAGAGTTGAATGAAAGATAAGTAAATGAAATGTAATAAAAATAGTCAAAGAAAAGGAAATAATAAAGAAAATGTAATAAATTATATTTAGAATATAATTTGGTTCATACAAGAGTAAACAATTGAGTAAAGTGTCAGGATAATTAGGTAAAAAGAGAATAATTGAATCTTACATAGAATTAAGTTGACACTTAACTTTTGGAGTGTACATAAACGTAGCACAGGACATGAACATAAAATAAGTAAAGTAGAGGAATAAAGAAAGCGCACCCGCTATAGAAACCGAACTTAATTCGGAGGTGGCTGGTACAAAACAGATTATGGATAAGGTGGCAAGAAAGAACAGCAAAATTGATTATACATTACCTTCCTGAAAATGAAACAAACTATCATATTTGACATATTAAGTCATTTTGAAAAGTTAGTACAACATACAGAGCATAATTTACAGAACATTGCAGAGAGGTGTGTTAAAAATTCAAATGCAGATCAGTGGATTGGTATTTTTGAAAAAGAATACTTACATTTCAAGATATAATATAACAGAGATCGAGAGAAAATTGAAATACTCAGATTGCTAATGGTAAAAATTTCAAAGATTGGTATAGTTATATGATAATGAAATTAAATAGGAACTCAAATGGGAATGGTCAATATAGAAAAATATATTATGTGGAACATTAGCTAGCAAGGTGTAAAAACCGGTCACATATTCACTCTTATTTAATAAATTTCCAAATTCTTCTATGTTCCATACTAGCCACAGGTAAGTTCTTGTCCTCTCTCCACTGTCCAATGACCAGAGATGTGCACACGGTTACGGAATAACAGATGCCGTATATGGACCGTCCGGTCCTAGGCCCATACTTTATCTCTATGAAGATACCCAGCACACCACCTCAGAAAAAGTACCTATAACATAAGGCCGACTGAAGAAGTTTGGAAGAGATTCAACCCAAGATTACCATATACACGACAACGGACGAGGTGGATAGAGCGGGAAGGTCAACACCACTACTGTCCAGAAGCGATTAATATAAACCATATCGAAAAAAAACTTTAATAGTAATATGCCCAATCAAAAATCTGCTTTAGCAAACCGAATCAGGACGCCCAAACGTCCAATATACGATTCTTACGTCGAAAAAAATCACAATAATTCCAAATGCCCACGCGCCGTAAAACATTTGATTCAAAAACGGAATCGGAGGAGAATCCTTTAAAACATAAAAAAAAGATACATAAACTTAACATTTTTTACAAAATTATATACTAATCGGATCATGAATAAAATATAGATATTAGTGGCTGCGAAAATTCAATGAACGATTATTACACTGTTTAAATCTACATCGCTCCCCCAAAGAGAAAAAAAAAAGAAGAAAAATATATCTATAATTGTATTTTTCATTAATTTTATATCTTGTTGAAATTAGGGCTTGAATATGAATATGCTGTAGTAATCTTAAATGTAATTATCAAATTGAACATGATTATTTTTAATTAATAAAAGACATTCAATACACTTTTTATGAAATTATCAAACGAGTTGGTAGCTCATTGGTAGGGCGATGGACTACTGACTTCAAGGATCCGGGTTCAAATCCCTCTGTGTTAGGTCAGGTAATTTTTATGCATTACCAGTAGCCGTTGGCTTTTGATCGAGTCTGGCACCCGGGACTGCTTTACAAACTCCGTAAATTCCTACCTCCTACATACTTTCTCATTATTCGTTCCTTTCTCATTGATAGATTTTTCCAAGTAAACAATGGTTCCTATTCATCCCACTATTCTCAGTCCGCTGGTGTTCCTCAAGGTAGTATCCTTGGTCCCACCCTCTACACCGTCTATACAGGTGACATTCCAACCAATCCTAACACTATCTTCACCACGTAGTGTGCTCGCTGTTAATAATAACCCATTAATTGTATCCCAAAATCTCCAATCCCATATCACAGCCCTCGAAGATTGGTGTCGTAATTGGAGGATTAAGATAAATTCCAACAAATCCCATCAAATCACCTTTACCCTTCGTCGTAAACCTACCGACTGCCCTACAGTTTCATTAAATAATGTTACTCTTACCCCTGTCGAACAGATCCGCTACCTTGGACTACATTTGGACAAACGATTAACCTGAAATCCTCACACAAAACTGAAAAGACAGGAAACTGCACGTCGATTTCGACTATTACAGCACTTACTAGACAAACGGTCTAAACTTCCAACACATTACAAAAGACTGATCTACATGACTGTAATAAGACCAATCTGGACATATGGAGTTGAGCTTTGGGGCTCCACGTAACCTTCGAATTCCTCTCGTATTCAATCCTTACAATCCAAAATCCTCAATGCTCCTTACTTTGTCACAAATAAAATCATACATGAAGACCTTAATGTTCCCTATGTAACCGATCTAGCCCGAACCAGATATCACTCCTTCCATTATAAACTCTCTAACCACTCAAACCCCCTAGTTTCTAATTTTGCATCCTCTTCCATTCCTGGCAATCCTTCGAGGCGCCTGAAAAGAAGATAGCCACGAGACCAGCTAATGTAAAATGTCATTTTAATGTCACCAATGGGTAGTTTCTCTACACGCCTGTAACACTCCAGTTTAACTTAGATCAGATTTACTAAATGTATTATAATGCACAGTTGTAAATAGCAATAGATAAATATTTAAAAAAAACAAACCTGTAGCCGTTAAGTCAGCCCTGTGGGTTGGGGAGCCCTCCAGAGTTCACCTTGCCTCATAGTGTGGTTACACATAATTGGGTAAACATCTGGCGGTTGAGCGCGATTCTGCCCAAATTACCTCTTTGCACAACCGTTGGTCTTGTAACAATACTTAAGTACGTTACAAAGTACTTAACCTCTGGCCCTTTAAGTGTTGTACTGGTACAAATTTAATTTTTTTTTTTAATAATAAAATTATCATGTCCGGTTGGGTTACAATCGAAATGAAAACGTTTCTTTGGCATTGTAAAAGTTACGAAGTTACAATTGATTTGGAAAGAATTACATTTGAAACGGAAAAGTTAACATTTTGTAATAGGAAAAGTTTAAACTGTAACGAAAAAAGTTGCAGTTGATATGGATAAGGTTTTAATTGCTTTGGAAATGCTATAGAAGACAAAATATTTATAATTGTTTAAATCTATTACAGAAACTATTTATTTCCTTTAAATATATAAAAATTATACTTTATTACTATCTTCAGAATCAGGGAAATTCTATTTTTCCGATGGTTCCACCACCTTTGTATTTGGTCTAAGCATAGAGAAGTAATAAAAGCTTGTGTAAGGAAGTGCAAATTCTTCAAATAAACTTCCCTAGCAAATAAACTATGCAAAACAGTGTGCTTGATCGAAGAAACGGAGTACATTTTCAGTTTCGACACTCTAAAAAGCGGATAAATTGAACACGGCTCACAATTGAATGAAGAAATGTAATAAAGAGAAAATTCTGTGGAACTTCTAATTTGAGCAGGATGTCTGCAAAAAGAAATTTTTATTGAATCTTGGTCAACCTGAATCGACCTCTTTGGTCGATTTGCGAGTGTCTTTACCATTCATTATTGATTTTACAATTTCACAATTAGATATCGCCATAGATCTACTACAGACCAAAATCAAGGTCAAATTTTAAACAATATATGAAATCCTCCAGACGACTCTAATCTACAGAGAAATACTGATTTCTGCCCTTCCAATAAAAATGAATGTAACTAAATATTAATTATTGACAATATATTTTAACGGTATGTATTTTTAAAATTAAACACAACTAATTAATTAACAATATGTATTTCTCTTCTTTCATTATTTATCTCGTTGTACCTGTTTATCTTGATA
This sequence comes from Halyomorpha halys, assembly GCF_000696795.3. Classification (NCBI taxonomy): domain Eukaryota; kingdom Metazoa; phylum Arthropoda; class Insecta; order Hemiptera; family Pentatomidae; genus Halyomorpha; species Halyomorpha halys. Next base: position 4,066 of record NW_027113814.1, on the reverse strand, counting down.
TTGTTTATCTTTGCATCTAAATACTGGTTTTTATAGCCGATGTGATTTGCCGTGTATACATCAATTTTGTATTTATGCATCTCTACTCAAGAAATGGTGTCTTGTTCTCTTAGCTGCAATTTTCTTCTCGCTTCACTTCATTCAATACTATCCGCATTCAAATTCTCGCTAAGATTCACACAAGGGAAGACTTTTATATAATTATTACCTGTTAGCTTTATGTAAGGGGAGGATGGTCAGCAAGAGGGGGAGGCCTACAGGCCGTGTTAAATGTCAGGAGCCCGGCCCAGATATATATACAGCCAAATTGCCTCCTCCAGAATCAGACGTTGGAACAACTTCATCCAGGAACAGCATGAATCCGTTAGTAAGTAAAATTCCTCACTATCATAGAAAATTCATATGATATAAATTTTAAAGTTTAAAGAATCATAAACTAATTTGTTTCTTTAAAAATGTAACAAGAAACAGCATAGATGAGCTAGAATAATTAATTAAAACTACAACTTATAAATAAATACATTTTTGTTAATATAGGGTTTTCTAATAATATTAGATACACATTTTAATAACACTAGAAAAACAAAACTCTTAATGTTTCCTATTCCAAAAAAAAACAAAAAACATATATAACTAACATAAAAAACTATAATCATAACTTCACCACTTAAACCGGAATACTCAGTCCACCCATGTTAAGAAGAGCACAGGACCCGGAAATTGTATTTTCAATCTAATATCTATATCATTAAAACAATTGTTTCTAGTCTGAAAGTGTTTGCCTGACAAAGTCCATACCCACAATAGAATGCGCAAATGAGAATAATAATTAAGTTGTGATGACATAAAAATAAATGCTTGGTAAATAAATCATTGTACAATAAATAATGAAAACATATAAAAATATTACAAATGTTCTGATTACTACAAAATTATTAAAACATCATAATCATTACAGGGTGTACTCTTCTTTTGCGGGTTAATTGCCTGTTCTTTGGCAGAAGTAGAACAAAAGAAGAAACCAGAAAAAAGAGGAGTTTTTGGTGGCGGAATAGGATTGGGATCAGGCCTGTACGGTGGAAGTTATGGATACGGTGGAGGCTACGGCTATGGAGGTGGATATGGCTATGGATCTGGGCTAGGACTAGGATATGGGTCAGGAATTGGCCTCTCTGGAATTGGATCTGGAATAGGACTGGCTTCAGGAGTTGGCCTCGGTTCAGGTGTAGGCCTGAGTTCTGGTGTTGGATTGGGTTCTGGAATCGGGTTGGGTTCAGGCCTAGGTTTGG
>NW_027113814.1:0-2072 GCF_000696795.3 Halyomorpha halys | reverse complement strand
CCACAAAGCCGCCGCTCACGCTGCTCTTGGACACTAAATGACCACTTACAAGGTAATTGTGATGATCAATATTTAAGCTTTGAATTTAATAGAACTCAACCTTTTTCTATGCTTGTTTTGTTTCACAAACAAAAAATCTCAACTTCTTTATTTTTTCAGGTGGAGTGCTGTTTTTAGTCAATTCATACTCAGCAAACTGAAACCAATTTTTAAAATTTTTTTGTTGTTAGATAGCTATTGTTGATTGTTGATGTTACTTTTTGTACCTAGTTGTTAATAAATGTTTTTACTTTTGTAAATTTTGTTTTAAAATTTAAAGCTCCTGTTCTCCTTTTTCCAACTTTCAACCATCTATGAATTTGCGACAAGGAATTATTTTGAAATATCAGGGGATTAATTCTATATTCTAGCCGTCAAAATTATGTCATAATGTTTTTAGAGAAAAATAAAAATAACGTTTTTTATCTGCTATAGTGAGATCAAAAATTAAATTAGGTAGATTGCTTACCAAACGGTTTCTACTACAATATAAATTAGCCAAATAGAATAATTATTAATTTGAAATGAAATAATGAGGACTATAGGCTAGACATAAGTTGGGGTGCGGTCAATGGAGAGCACACATAAGTAAAAACTTATTTATTAGTGTCAACGTTTCGCCCAGAATTTCAAGCCTTTATCAGGGATAAGAACAAGAACGAGATAACAACCAATGAATAAAAGGATATACGGAATGATTAGAAAATAACTAACATTATGGATACATAAATAGTGTTGAAAGACATGCATAGTTTAAGGAATATAAGAAGGTAATTGCTATATGAGAAAAGTAATATTAAAATTAATTAAGAGAACAGAGCAAATAATAAAACACATATGAAAATCTAGTTAGTAAATATATGTACAATATGAAAATTATTTAAAATAAACTGATGAAAAAAGTGGGAAATGGGAAACGTATAGGAAGGTAATTAAATGTGTATTTAAAATAATAGAATTAAGGGAATAAACTATAAAGCTATATAATCCAAAAGGAATAAACAATTAATACGTTAATGTGATAATAATAATTTAAGATTAATGTTATAGAAAAAAATATATGTATATATAAGTAATTAATGAAATATGTAAGTCAAATATAAGAATAAATAAATAAAACATAATGTTCAGTAAAACAAAAGGCGTCAGTAAAACAAAAACATAAAAATGTCAAGAAAAGTTCCGAGAACTGCTACAAACTCTTTCAGAACATACCGTTACAGATGAGTCGAAGTCAGATAACGCTATAGGATCTGCCTTTGTGACATAAAACACAACCCATAAGAGAAACCTTCATCATCTCTCTAATATCAATACCGCAAAACTAAATGCCAAAGCATCCGCCCTTTACTTTTGCATGACAAATATACCAAATTGCAATATAGTAATAATATCAGACTCCATTACCACTCTTCAAGAACTAGATATAATGTATTCAGTTCACCCTCTCGTTCAACTAATTCATAAATATTTAATAATGCTAAAACAAATAGATAAATCAGTCTACTTCATCTGAGCCTCCGGACATGTTGTTATTACAGGAAATGAGAAATAATAGAATTAAGGACATAAAGTATAAAACTATATAATCCATAATGAATTAATAAATGTGAATACGTTAATGTGATAATAATAAGTTAATATTAATGTATTAATGGTATATATATAAGTTACAGCCTTAGTCAGCTGTTACTTCTATGTCAGCTGACTGAGGAGATCAGCTGATTGCATGTATATAAAGAGATGTACCGAACCGATGTATTCCTTCTTCTCTTTTTTGACATTTGACTTTCGCCTATACTTAACTGGTGCCGAAACCCGGGAGGTTGTAGGAAGCTGCGAGGTTTGTCTACGCACTAAGTGCGACACACATCCGCCTAAAGGAAGACAGGAGAATACACCTACCACAGATGTACCACTTAAAGATTTACAAATCGACACATTCACATGGAAGGGGTACAAATGGGTGACCATGATTGACCTCTTCAGTAAGGCTGCAATGGCGTACCAGGTGCAAGATAGGTCCTCGGAAG
>NW_027113813.1:9324-9659 GCF_000696795.3 Halyomorpha halys | reverse complement strand
ATTGAACTGATCCTAGGATTATCTGAATTGGTTATGACAAAAATTAAATTTTAAATAAAAGATCTAAAATCGAATTAATTGTTTCAAATTTTATTGATTTATTTAATGTAATTTACAATTGTACAAAATTAAATACAATAAGTATATATGTTGTATGTTTCATGTACACTTGGAAATCTAGGGAAGGATACACCCATTGGTGGTACTTCAAGCATTAATCTTAATTAGAAGGTCGCGTAGCCATCTTCTTTTCAGACGCCTTGGAGGATTATCAGGGATTGTTAAGGATGAGAGATTAAGAATTAATGGGTTAGGATGGGTAAGGAGTTTGGAAT
>NW_027113813.1:5904-6394 GCF_000696795.3 Halyomorpha halys | reverse complement strand
AGGATATATAGAGGTATAGGGGATACACTCGGTCACACTCCCAATCTATTTAAATTCATGGAATAGAAATGACATTCTTCAAATATGTGACTGACTGTAAGTACACTTCCAGTATTGACATTTTGGCGGTGGTTGCTTATTGATTAGATATGCATGAGTTAAATTCGTATGACCTATTCTTAATCTGGCAATAGCTACCTCCTCCCTGCGATTGGAACGGTTTCGTGTGGTCCATGGTTTAATTTTTTTTTTAATAGTTTTTAATTTGCTTGGCGAGCTTTCATTCCACATGACTTGCCAACTAGCTGATATTTCATTTTTCATCGGATATTTCATTTTACTTCTTTCATGTTAAGGCTCTGATTCCTGATCGCTCCGGTAAATGAATGGAGGACTTTCATTTTATATCTTTCTTATACATAGATGGTATGAATAGATATACATTCCTAATACCAACTAATATATTTTCTTAAGACTGATGATATTTTGC
>NW_027113813.1:0-1867 GCF_000696795.3 Halyomorpha halys | reverse complement strand
ACTATGATTAAAAGCTATAAAGTTAATACGAAAAATTGACAAAATAGGGTAATTTTGGACTAAAATAATTGACCTGGGCCGAATAGCGTGCATAAATTTTTTTTTTAAATTGATGTGGTTGTAAAGTTTTTAAGATTGCCCCATGTATTGGGTGGGAGTGTATTTCGATATAGAGCCGGGACTTGTTAACAAACTCCGTAAATTCCTACCTGCTACATACTTTCTCATCAGTTGTTTCTTTCTCACTAATTGATTATTCAAAGTAAACCACAATGGTTCCTATTTATCCCTCATCTATCAGTCCTCTGGTGTTCCTTACGGTAGTATCCTCGGTCCATCCTCTTTACAGTCTATACTACTGATATCCCAACCAATCCTAACACTACACTCACTATGTATGCCGATGACTCATGTGTGCTCGCAGTTAATAATAAACCTTAAATTGTATCCCAAACTCTCCAATCCCGCATATCATAACCCTAGAAGAATGGTGCTGAAATTGTAGGATAAAAATCCTTACAAATCCCATCGAATCGCCTCTACTCTTCGTCGTAAACCAACCGACTGCTCTACTGTATACTTTAATAATGTTACTCTTACCCCTGTTAAAAATATCCGCTATTTTAGAATACATCCGGACAAACGTCTAACTTGGAATCCTCGCACAAGACTGAAAAGACATGAAACTGCACGTCGATTCCAACTATTACATTACTTCCTAGACAAACGGACAAAACTTTCAATACGTTACAAAAAAAAAATCATCGCGGGGGGGGGGCTCCAAGCTGTTAAACCCATACAATCCAAGATCCTCAATGCTCATTACTTTATCACAAATAAAATCATATTTAAAACCCTTAAATATTGAAGTCCTCCGAGACGCCTGAAAAGAAGATGGGCACAAGACCTTCTAATGTAACAGCGTTATTAGAGTGCAACCAATGGTCCTCTACCTAGAGTCCCCTTTTTTCATTACCTCCAAATTACCCTCATCAAATGTCTATAACCCAGCTTTGGCATTCATTATTTAATAAACAATAATGATGCTTCAGTATCTAAAAACTGAAAATGGCCTTTAATAAACTTCCACAGTTAGTTTGGCACTTAACAAATGACACTGCAATAATACGAAACTCTAATTAGAGAGTTACATTTACTTAAAAATAAAATGCCATATTAACAACTTCTTTTGAACAATAATATATTAATTATGACATTGATATATAAGGCGTTGCATTCCAAAGTCAGGCCATTTTCAGACAAAGACGCCGATTTTAAAATCCTTAAGTAACTGTTTTGTCTCTAGATTATAAACCGATGAACGGATTTCTTCTAATAACCATTATATCACAGGTAATTTTATTGTTTTTGGAATATATTCTTAAATTTTATGATAGTATCTGATTTGCTAATTGAATAAATATAAAAATTAAAAATTTGAAAATGGAATTGGCCTGCTTTTAAAAGGTGAAGCTCACATTGTGTATTCCAAATAATAAAACTATAACTTCTTTTTGTAAATTGACCATTAGTTTTGATCATATTAATTTGGACAATGTATCCTGTTTTAGTAGTTAATTGCTTATAAATGGAACAGATAAAAAAATAGCTTATCAAAATAATTGAAATAAAATCAAATAAAAAATATATAGAAAAAATACTTATTATTTTTTTAAACACCAAACATCCATTGATCAATATTTTGAGATCCAGAAAAAAAATAGAAAAATGGTAAAAATTTAAAATTTCTTAGGTTAACATTCAAATAATTGAATTTATTTTTCTTCATTATCTTCCTCATATGTCATTATAATCGAATTTATCTTTCTTGAATTCTAAGAAAAAATCTTGGGTATTTCATAATCTT
>NW_027113812.1:278856-298626 GCF_000696795.3 Halyomorpha halys | reverse complement strand
CATTGGCTGCCTAATGATCACGTGATAGACCACGTGACGGACCATGTGGGTGGTTAAGGGCGGGTCGAGCCGAATATTTGAATTCAAATCTCCCGCCATGTGTGACGTCATCAAAATGCTGGCTTCTGATTGGCTGCTCAAATCGACGCCCCAGCTCCCCCATATTCCCTCTACTATAATAATAGGTTAGAAAAAAAAAAGAATAATTAGAACTAGAACCTAAAAAAAAATTGTGTATTCCAATGACTCGAAAACTTCTGGAACAATATGCAAAAAAAAAAAAATAATAAAACAAAAATACATCTACTGATACTCATTAAAAAATATGATAGAATTTTAATTAAAGTATTATTATTCTTTAAAGTGTGTTGCTATTAGATTGGTGAGGAGGGTACATTGGGCTTTTAAGTATATAAATTTCATGAATGTAAAAATGATCATTTTCTTGTTTTTGTTTGAAATGTTGTTCAAATTTATAAAAATGGTTAATTTATAATTTTAAGAGTGAAAGTACAATATTATGAGTTGAAGATTGAAGAAAAAACAGTGAAAGGAATTTTTTCGTTATCTACAGGTGACCAAACTATTCTGATATTAAGGCTCACTTAACTGTTCATTGATAAACCCAGTATAACCAAAATTGTTTGAGCCATTTTTCAGGTATCCACTTGCACTAAATGTGTAAAATCAGTTTTGTTCGTCTTTTCGGCTTAGCGCTAGCATACACTCAAAGTCCATTTAAGAGGACCTCAAAAACTTTTATTTCTGTTGAAAACTGAAATTCGAAATTATTCAATATCGAAATTTAGATATTCCACTCATGGAAGTAAAATTAGAAATATTAAAAACAAAATGCTAAACATGATATGTAAATATAAAATATATATCGCATAAAATAGTGGCAATCCTGAAAAACTAAATTGATTAAAAAATTCAAAACTACTTAAAAGACGTCCCGAGGACCTCCAGTTAATTCAATTCTAGACAGTTTGATTTGCCTAGTTTTACAGAACCACATCTTTTTTGCTTAATCGAAAAATTAAAGTTTTGGGCTAGGTTGGGTACCCCTTATTAAATATGCATAACGTTATCAAATCTGAACTAACTATCTTATCCTGTATTTAGTCAATGCAAGTTTTGATGTAGTTTTATTAAGAGTAGGAGCGTGAGGTTCAACTGAGAGATAAGTTGCTGACATTGCAGTGGTTTACTACGAACTTGGTAAACTCCGTATCCTTGACCTGCTTCAACTTCTATAACTTCTCCATGACGTAATATCTACTGCTTAATGGATGACAATGTTCGTCTTGTACATCGGTAGTTTCTCCTAAACAAAACGACGCGTCATGAATCTTTAAGCTGGCATTGTTGCGTGACTTCTGTCTAGGTGATTTTCTAACCTGATATATTTGAGGTTCTGGAGTTGTTTTGATTGTTCCTTAGGATAACTTCGTATTAACCCTATGAAGAACCAGTTTATTTTATAAATATTTTTTTATTTCATTACTTTTAAATTAACATAAAACATTAAATAAATGTATCGAAGCTCCTATAATATTGACACAATATTTCTGAAAATCATTGACCTGGAATTTGCGCAATAGCTTGTTTTTTAATAAACCACGCAATGAAAAATAATACTATTCAATTATAACTGTACCAATTATACACAACTATGTCCAATTAATTGTTATATAAAATGAAGATCGTTAATTTGATCCTTTATTACCATGTTATTCTTTATTATTACTTCCATATTGATTCGCTTCTTTATTCTAAATTCTAAATAACTTATGAATACGTAAGTTGAGATTGGTGAGCATTGTGCAATGGACTGTTCGAGGATGCTAATCATAATTAAGTCTCGCCGCTACTAAACTCTGTATAATAATATTGTTTATTATGTATAGTAAAATAGAGTCACGAAGTCTGATAGCTGTGATAAGGGTTTCATGTCAACGACTGAAAATATTGAGGCCAGCTGTTATCAGATCCTAAAGAATAAAAAAAGGTCGACAGTGCGGATCGATAAATGCAGGAGAAAGTATATTAATAACCAATTACATTCTTGACATTTTCTAAGACAGGTATCGCTCGTATCAAATATATCTAAATAATATTTTAGATTGAAAAACTAAAAGTTTTAGGCTACAAATGATCTATTTAATAATTTAAAAGATGTTCGGTCCAAATATTTTTAGGAAAATAATTGTTACTGTATTAACAACAGTGAGTGTATAAATATTTACAGATTTCAGAAACTAAGATTTTTTTACACAGAAATACAATTAGCAAGTAAAAAAATCTTGAGGGGTTTGCGAATCACACAACTTTTAATTACCACCCTGCTTTGAATAAAATTTAATTACTATTAGATGTATTCATTAATTTCCATATCTATATTAGGAAATGAAAAACGCAATCATTCTAGTTTTATAGGAGAAATGAATAAGCGTTTTAATAAATTGTATTATATGATACGGACTAGGTTCCTTTAGTTTTTAATATACAATACAAGTATTTGAACTATTGTAATAAAAAATATTGTTGTATGGTAATATAATAATAAACAGATTAGAGACATGCATGTACTTTTAAGTATCCCTTGAAAGTAGAGTTTCATAGAATAATTGATATCAGAGAATTTATAAAAATTATATAAGAAAAACATCTAGAAAAGCCATAGATGTATTTTTCTCATCCGTTAATTTTAAGGGTTTTTCGTCTCTCTTTTTGGAGGCCAGATATTGTTTTTTTTATGTTATACAACTATTTTATTGTTCTTACTTTCAAAACTTTATTTTAAAATTGGAAAAATATATCTCCTTTGATCTTTTTTAATTAACTATAGAATCCTTTAATTTTTTATTATTTTTATCCATAGCGTATAACTATTTAGTAGGAGAGACTACTGTTACTATTATTAATTATTAATTACTCTAACTATATAAAATTTATTTCAAGAAATGTATTTTCAACCTGGAAAAATTTTGTATTTTTGTATTTTTTGCATTTGTAATTTTGTATTTCCTCTTATCATCTAAAGTTATTATCAAATCCTTTAATGATTTATATTTAATAATTTTTCGTTCCTAATGAAAATATGAAATGGTTCATTGTTTCAAACAAACAAAATTAAAGATACCTCACACTGTTGAGGAATTCATACAAATTCATTGAGGATAAGACCAAGCCAATATCAATTACCAATTAATTAATTGATATAACAAAATCAAAATCGATTGAGCCTTGTATCATGATGTAAAATGGCAGCTTCAGGTAAGCAAATATCTGCAAAAATGTTGCTGAAAAATCCAAGGTATATGTACCTTAAATACTTGGCATATATAATTTCAGATTCCTACAATCTTTTATTTTTGAGCAAGGCGCTTCACATACACACATACAAATACACAAAGTTATTAATAAAATCAAACTATTTTTAGTTGGAATTTGTAATTTCTGAAAAAAAAAGAAGTACTGTAATCAGAAAAATAGAGTTCGGTGGTTTCATAAAGTCAAATATTCTCTAAATATATTTACCCTTAACCAAATTTTTTTTTAAAGAAATAAAAGTTAATTTTTTTACTAAACCCTGCAGTCCAGGTTACTATAAAAGGATCTGGTGAAGACTATCTGGACAGTTAAGGGTTAATTGTCCTTAATAAGGGATAAAGAAAAAAAAAAGGAGAGTTACTTCCTATCCCATGAGTGATTCCATTCCTGGCCCAAGATTGGTGCTCTATTCACTCTTAGTCTCTCTAGATGTTCTTCAGTTATAATTTTGCAGGTCTTCTTGAACTTAGGTTTGGTTCTATCAGTTTTATAATAGCAGTTAATTCTAAAATTGGTATTCTCACCCCCGGTCTTTCTCTGCCCCGCTTTTTAACCACAAGAACTGTACGGTAACGAAAACAAAGGAAATATCGATTTTACACAAATATCTTCCTTCTTCGTGAAGAATAAATAATCTTATCGAATAATGATAGTTTAAACAACTCATTCATTTAATCACTCGAATAAATCACAGAATTGGGAGGAAAGAGAAAGTTTTATTTTCAGAGTAAACAAATCATAAAAATTCTGAAGATGGAATTGACATGAATCATGTAAAATATCTAAACCATAGTTTAGAAATTGGCATTACCATAGAAGTTTGTTGGCAAATGATTAATAGAAATAGAAATGAGAAAATACATGGGCTAGGCTCCAAAACTCAAAAAATCTTAAAGCTTAGAAGTGTAGTGTGTCTTTTTTTTATTATTATTATTTATTTATTTTATGGGAAGTGTATTTTTGTAAGGAATACTCCGAGAAAATGATCTTCTAGGTTAAGGTATTGCATCTCTAAATAATTTTCATGATATATTTAATTACTTTTTTTTTAGATGACATTATCATTCTTTATAATAATAATAAGCCATAATGTGTCTTCATCACAATTAAGTGTGTTCTTATGATTTTTCTCTAATTTCTTGAAAAAATGTCATTAAAGCACCCACTTTTTTTTTTAATAAACATAAACCGTGAAGCCTTTTCTAAATATGAGTTATTCTTGTGAATCATTTTTATATAGAATCGAAACAATTTTAAAAAAACATAGGTTATTCCGTTTTTTTCTTTCCTTCCAAATCCCTTTTGTAACCATGCATTTTTTTTTTTACATAACTAACATACCATTTTAATGAACTGAAGTAATATTTTAGTATAGTTCTGACAAAAATATGTTTTATTGTTTAGTAGATTAAAGTTTGAGGATTACGATAACGACAATATAGAAATAGGTTATGGGTTTTGACAATATTTATGACACTCGATTCTCAAAAATGAAATAGGCTAAATAAATATATCCTATCAGAAATATTACGTAATTATATAGTCTTTCAACACGAAAATTATTAAAAATACAATATTTACTATCATATTTTATGGTATTTCTATATAAATCAGTTTTTTGAATTGTAAAAAGGACTGTCATGAATTTTAAGAAAAAACAAAACTTTTTAATGGCCAAAAATAAAACAATGTTTCGAGTATCTTAAGTGAAGAATTGGAATTTTGCTTTATTAAAATTAGTCATCATAATCTATCGGTATTACTAAATGGAATATAATAAGGAAATGTATATTTTACGGAACGACGAACAGTTATATCAATAGGAGGATGAAAAATCAGTCATTGCTTGTACAAAAAGACGAACCTAGATCTTACATATTACAAAATAGTTGAAGAATAGCTTCTTTACTCTAAAACATTTGCTGATGTCAATTTATTTAAATTCTTTTTTTATTTGTTGTTTTTATTTTAAGGCATCAACCACTTATGGTTGATTTTGGAATTTTCCTTAATTTTGGAAATTTTCAAATTCTTGATCCTTAATTAACTAGTTACAATACTAAGCAATTAAGGAAGTAATTAATTACCCAGTTTTGTTTTAAATTTGCAGTTTTTTAAATTTGATTATCCTGTATTGTAAATATATTTCATGACTGCTTAGATGACACCTCCATAAATGAAGGTCAATATTGCACGTCAAAACAAGACACTCTTAAATCTTACCATCTCAGATTTTATTCTAATTTTGCACGGATGTTGTATTAGTATAGAATTGTATAAATGTGATATTTTATTGTCGATTAGTTTCCGAATGGCAGAGCTGTTAAGTCTTATTAAGAAAAAATAGTGAACAATAAGTTTTGAAATTGCTGCAGGTTCCCAAATTTAGCTATAGATATGGGAGAAAGGTCATTGTACAGAAGGCAATTTAACATTTCTCAAAAAGTATTATTTTGATTTTGTTATAAAGCACACTTCAAAATTCCCAAATTTATTCCCCGAATAGGCTGTATCGATTTATTAATCACAGGTAGAAATATAAATTTAGGACGGTACTAGCTTCAATGTAATAAAAATTAAAAACAAGAGCTCCACTCTAATACAGCCTACTCTTGAATCATATTAATTATTACTGTACTGCTAATATTAAAAATAGTGAATATAAACATAACCCAGATGTGAATAATGATTTAATTAATTAGCCAGGAGATGTATCCGGAGATTAATTCTTATTCGCAAGCTTGACATTCCACTGAAAAATTATTCACCAGTATTTAGAAAATAGTTTTAAGAATGAACGCAAACATGGACAGAAAAAGGCATACATGAAAATTTGTTTTCATTCATAATTGTCAAAGTGGCTTCTCACGTTTAATTGGTTGCTTTCCCGAGAGCTTTTCCATTATTCTTCATCATCAAATACCATCTTGTGCCTTGAAAATTACATATATTTCTGAATTTGTATATGTATCTCTGTCACTGTATGTATCTCTGTCTGTCTTTCTATAGCAACTGCTTCTCGTCATTATACAAAAACGGTTTGTTTGTTTGTTTGTTTAGTGGCGCCAAACTTCATTGGTCATCAACGCCATTTATATTTTACTTAATTTTTCTAATATTCGTTAAATTTTATTTATTTTTTAATTCGATTATTTATTATTTTATTTATTTATTTTATTATTTTTTTTTCCATCCAATCAAGTTATATTTTTGTCAGTAAATTTTGTGATTTCAAAAACTGAAACACCAATTCTATTGCCTTATCATCGTCTCCAAGGATTTTTGAGATATCTTGGTTTAGTCCTAAGATATTGAGATGTGGTGTAAAATATGGGCATCGTTGGAAAAAATGGCTTATTGTTAAATTGTTATTGCAATACTGGCAGTTCGGAGACGTTTTTTTAAAAATAAGATAGGCGTGGGTGAGTATCGTGTGACCTATTCTTAGCCTAGTCAGTACAACTTCCTTCTCTACGGCATTTACGGCTGGAGGTACCCCAGGGCTTGAGATCCTTTTCAATAATTTTTAATTTACTCATTGGGCTTTCGTTCCACAAAGATTGCCATTTATCTTTGACTTCCTTTACAAGAGGCCTGCTTATCTCTGTCGGTGTTAAAATTGCTTTACCCATACAAAAACGGTTTCTTATCATTTGAAAAAAAAAAAATTATTTTAAGTTGCACTGTTGTACTCCGTAGTAAATACTGGCTCATTGAAAACTTTAGTTTGAAAGTTTAATTAAGAATCCAGTTTTAAAAGCAAGGATATCATGTGATATACAGATAGTGATCAGAGAAAGTATGATAGCAATTTGATGCACTTGATATCACCGTTTTGATTAACAGTCGTTTTCTCGGTGCCCTCGACCGATTGCATGCCCTAGAGACATTAAGATGACAATCGAATCGTGGCTGAGTCAGATTCTACGTAAATGGCCGGATTATTGCAATTTTTATTTCTAGGAAAATGTGCTTTAATATTTACGCCATTCTATAATCGATAAACTCTAAATAATTTTAATTTCCACTGAAGTTACCGAAACTTGCTAATTTCAATTATCTAAACAATCTGCATTACTAATGCTCATCAAGAATAACACCTACTGACTAAATATTGTAATTTTTTATTTTAATATTATCGGATGATTTTTCTCGAAGAAGTACTCCAAGAAACTTAACATTCAATATAGGAGAAACATTAGATTTTCCCGGAATGAATAAATTATTCATCGGTATTCATAGTCATTGATTCTAAGCCTAAAGCATAATGGAACGTCTGTTCTTTACCTATCCTGATGAAGGCTAGAAATTCTGGCCGAAACGTTGGCACTTATAAATATGTTTTTAAAATTATTTGTGTTCTTCTCTGACCGCACCCCCATCTTGGCTTCATATATATTATCCTCGGTCAACTATCTCCTCATCGTTATAAATTAGATTACTCAAAAAATAAAACGCTGACGGGAAATTTCTACCGTAAAATTTAATTTCTGAGAACCCTTTAGAATTTTAAGAAAATATTGGCATGGGTAACCTCCTTCCATGAATATAAATATCGAATTCCCTGTATTTCAAATTCGAAAACATTCGCGATTTACTTTGATGTATTCGTTACTTATGATTGCTAAGTAGTATGATTCCAGGAAGTATTAACAATTAATGATTACGAATATTGATGTAATCGTTATCATGAATAATCACAACACAATATGAATAATCACAATAACAGTAGTATAAATACTAAAAATATTCATGAGCTATGAATACGGAGTTTTATTTTTGCATAAAAAAAAAAAAAATCTTGTGAATGAAAAGTTACTCCTCCTTGTTTTATTTATTTTATTAAAAGACAAAAAATTTTTTTCGGGGTTGTCACCCCATCATCTGGTATCTGCAACAAATTCTCAGATTCATCCTATGCATACAACACTTAATCAATATATCAAAAGTGCTTCATGCCACAGTTAAAAAGTCCCGATGAACTAAACTCTATACCAAGGTATTTATATTCAGGTACTTCTTCAATAATATTCCACTCAAAATATACCCTTTTGCTTCTTTTAGGCCTACCCTTATAAGTTTTTAACAATTTTGTTTTTTCTATATTAACGGTCAATATTTTAATTTGCAGTATATATTTAAAATATTTAGTTTCGATTGGACATCAGTCACAGAGTACCCAATCAAGACCAAATCATACGCGTAAATGAGGGTCATAATTTTTTCGTATGGTGATATCCTCATTCCATCCGCCCAGTTTCTTTGAAAAAACGTGTCTATATCCGCGATAAATGATGAAAATTATAAGGAGCTTAATATATCTCCCTGAAGAACACCTTCAGTAATTGTTTTATGTACCATAACCGATATAACATTAGTCCATGATTTAGGATGTTTTTCAGCCTGCAATATTTTATTAAATAGCATTTCTATATACAATACCCAGTTATCGGTCAGATTTTTAATAAAATCATACGTTATTTTGTCGGATCCGGGAGATTTACCAGATTTACATTTTTTAAGAGAGTTGTCATTTCAGCCCGTGTTATGGGGGTATCAAAGATAGGGTGGGTTACATAAAAAAAATGTATGCTAAATTCTATTCTATTGGTATATTTCCGATTATATCTCATTAAAGAAGGATTCCATTAAGTACATATAATAGGAGAGGACTGTTTTTTATTTACTATAAATTTATTTATAATGGACCAAAATGAAGAGGAGTCTCGGGTGTCCAAAATTTCTTTAATTATACTTTTGTCATAATTTCGCTTTTTGTACTTAACAGTATTAGCATATAACTTTTTAGACGTTGTATATATTTTAAGTGTGAATTCCAAAAAAATGCACTTCCGGTACGTTTTAAGGTTTTTTTCTCACGGCTCTTCTTAGCTTCCTAAGCTTATAATCAAACCATGGTTTCCTAGTTTCATATATTTAGGTTCCAGGAAATTTAATTAAATTTTAGTTTTTATCGGTATGGATACAACTCATGAGGAACACTGATGCAATTTGACATATTGTCACAATAAATCATTGATAGACTGGGGTTCCAAACCACATGCATATTCCTTTCTTGTGTTATTTTAGAGCATGAGAAGTTATTACAACCATCTACACAAATATTCAATAGCAACTGAGTCGGGAAAAATCTTAGAGAGCATTATTTAAAGTAAAGTAAATTTGCTAAAATTTAAGCCCTAATAGTTATTTACGTTTAATAGTTCTCGAGGCATAGCTTTTTAAAAAGCAAAATTTCATAAAAATGTTGTATAGAACGTACTGAAATATCAGTAGTTAGTTAATTTATTTTGAGAAATCTATATCTCAGTAACTATGTGACGTACAGATGTCTATTAGCGCTCAAATTAAAGCTAGTGTGATGAGCTATATAGTAATTTAAGACGTTTATTTTCTTAGGAGTAGTATTTTTCATGAAATTTGCTAAAATAAATTGATTTATTTTAATCATATTATTTTATTAATATTTATTAAAATCATTATTTTAGCATTTTATTTAGTATCTTTATATTAATAAATTAGGTATATACCTTTTTACATTGATGCTTAATGAATTCTCCATGCAGGTGAAAAAGTCTCGGTATCTGTTGGTGAATTATTGATGAATATAGGAAATATGAGTTATAACAGAGGCCCGAGAGAATCGAACTGGGACAAACAGTATGGGTTCCAAGAGCGGGAGGCACTGTTCAGGAGGCAGTGGTGGTCTCCGTGATGACAATGGATGGCACTGGAGATTTCGAAAAAAAGTGTGTTAAGGTCGAGTGGCAGGATGAGAAAGGTATGATATTGGGCAAGACCGTTTCAATCAGTGATATCTTCCCAAGATTGCCTACAGTACCGCAGACAAATGAGGAGGCGGAAAAAGAACAAGAGAAACAAGATCCTCCTCCAGACAATTGATAAAGTCTGTCCAATCTGTGGGCTAAATTTTAAGCGTGATAGAGGTCTTGGAACTCACATAGCGAAAAAGCATTCCAGGGAGGCAACAAAAAAAAACTAAGGGGCTTATTAAGCATGGTAAGAGATGATGAGGGCGGAGAGGGGGAAATGGACCAAATCGAAGTAGGAATAAGTAAATGGTCGGCTGTCTTTCAGGATATTATGAAAGGTCAAAATTTCAACTCAGTGGATTTCGGCAAGGCAGTGGGCGATTTCTTGAGTTTCCTCAAAGGTATTAACGCCAAACTGCCGGGCCCGCAGCACCCTGCCATAAAATCCTATATAATAAGGGAAAACAAATAAAACCGAAATGGCCGACAAGGGTGCGGGGAAGGTGTCAAATCCGCAGAGAGCTAACAAGGCAGACAGAAACCGTCGGCAGGAGCAGTACCACTATGAGCTAGCTCAATACAATTATTATAATAGAAGGAAAAAAGTGGTACAGAGCATTATGAACGCCGACGCTCCCAAGCAATGTCCATTAAAGATAGCCGACATAGAGAAACATTTCAGAAGCCTCTTTGAAAAAGAGAATCTCCGCAAACGTGCGGATTATGAGAAAGGCGCCCCGATCCCAAATTTGGTGTCCATAATTAGTCGGATCGTGAAGATGGCTATCAAGTCGACATCGTTGGACTCATCGCCGGGGCCGGATGGTGTGTTGATCCGCTCAATAAAATACTTCGAAGTAACACACATCATCAAGTATATTGCGGAGATCATGCTGAAGGTGGGATATGTACCGGAGCCTCTACGCCAAGGGCGCACAATATTGGTCTACAAGGGTAAGGGAGACCCAAAAAGTATATCCTCCTGGAGGGCAATAACGATATATTCGATTGTGCGCCGAATCATTGAAAAGGTTCTAGATATTGAACTGAGAAAACAGGTCACCTTTAGCAAAAGTCAAGCAAAGGGGCTTCATCAAGGGTCTGCCGGGAACACAAGTAAGCGCTAGAATCATCGACGCGATCACAAAAGATGCCAAAAATAGGAAAAAAGATTGCGCGGTGGTTTTTCTGGACGTTGTTGGCGCTTTTGACAACGTTGGTCATGGGCACATAGTGAGCTCGCTGGAGACAAGAGGTGTGTCATCCGACCTTACAAATGTGATTGCGGCTCTCCTAACCAGAAATAAGATAAAGATCATATTGGAACACACACGACTAGCCAGATCAGTGTTTTGCGGGGGGTGCCTCAGGAAGGGCCCTTGTCACCTTCGCTGTTCAACCTAGCAATCGATCAATTGTACCGCGAGGTCTGTGATCAGGAGTTTGCCAATAAGTTTGGATATAACCTGAAAAGTGACCAAGAGAGCGTGGTCCTCACAGGGTTTTCGGACGATCAGGCTGTAACGGCGACAGGGGTTCTGCAGAACGAATAATAAATGGTGTCCAGAGTCTGCTCACGGAGATTGGTTTGTCAATTAACACAAAGAAAAGTGTGGGTGTCGTGTTGGACAAAGGAGAGCTGCGGTCAACTAAGCTCTCCCTTGAGAATACAGACGTCATCCAAACGGCAAAAGCCGAAGACACCATCAAATATCTTGGATGTACATTCTCGGGAGACTAGTATTTGGAGAAGAGGTGGTGACAATGTTAAATAATAACCTGGATAAGTTGATGAGCTCAAGCCTCCTCAAACCGTTGTCAACCAATACCTCCCGGGCCTTGTTTACCCTCTCCAGACTGCTCCCCTTACAAAGATACGTCCTGCGGTATTGGAGGGCATTGATACCAATATCCCCAGGAGTATCAAGGCCATCACTGTGCTCCCCGCTAACACCTCGTCAGCGATGCTGTACGCACCCAGGAGATATCGAGGAGTGGGTCTGATCCGCTGTCAATGGGAAGCTCCGCTACAGCATGTATGTGACAAGCAGGTACTCTAGGAACGCCCTGAAACTTAATATCAACTACGCACCCCTGCGTGGAGTCCCAGGAGCCAATGGACAGCAAGGAGAAGTTGGGTCCTTCTGTCGCAAATGCGGCAGAGCGTCTGAAACACCAGCTCATGTGCTGGGAAAATGCCCCAACAACTTCCTCCTTATACCACGCCGGCACCCATAGGGTCAAAGAAGAATTGATGAAGTTCCTTGAAAGAAAAGACTTCACCTGCTTCGAGGAGGTCTATTGTATTGACACCGACGGATCCGTAAGATATGCCGATATTGTCGCGTTTACAAAAGTCGGAGACACGGCTCTTGTCTTGGATCCGACGGTAAGATTTCAAAAGTAATGACCTGGAACAGGAAGGTGGAGTGGAAAGGGAAAAAAAGAAAGTATATGAAAAATGCATCCCTTTCCTTAAGGAAAAATTCCGCGAGACCTTCGGAGAGGGAGAGTTCACCGTGAGAGGCCTCTGGTTTGGATCTCGCGGAACAATACCAGATATAACAAGGAGCTTCTTAGAAGGCCTAGGTGTTTGCATTGGGGATATTGCGATCTTGGCGGAAAATTTTATTTTGGACTCCCTGGGGATCATACACCATCACCTGCATTGGAATTATCTCGGAGATTATTCTTTGTTTTATTTATTTATTTTAATATGTTGACCTCTCTATTTGTGTGTTTTAACGTATTTATTCATTAAATTATTTTATTTTATTAATACTATTTTTTTTTTTAACTTATTTATCCATTCAAGTGTTTCCTGTAACCGGTTTTTTTATCATATTTTCCTTTAAATGTGTTAGTCTTATTCTCGTAAAAAGTATCTATTTGTTTGTTTTTAAACTGATCTACTGCTGTGACTATGAATGATGGTCTGATCTCACATTAACGTCTAATATTGAATTTGCTTAGCGGGTCACTGAACAGGATCTAGAAGGGTGAATTCCGGAGAGCGAATTTGTTGATAGGGTGAATTGAAAAATTGTGAAAGGGTGAAATTGGAGGGGCAGAAATGAGAAAGAAAAATATGAATGAATTGAAACATTTGTATTTGTTGTACAGACCAAAATTTATAGTAAAAGGAAACTGTAGGGGGGAAAAATTGTTTATTATATCTTATTATTGTATCTCTTTTTTTCTGATTATACTAAATTATAAAAAATATTGTATGTGTAATTTATATATGTCTGATTACGGATTGATAAGTATGCTGTGTGAGATAGCAACCTAATGTTTTTAGGCAGCATAGATAAATAAAGTATTTCTCTCTCTCTCTCTCTACGGACAAATTTTCATTTGTCAAATTTATATTCATATGTGAATATCATAAAAACTACTATCCCTACAAAGATAAGTGTCATAAAATACTTTATAATAAGTTAAATTACCTTTATTTTGAGTGCTGGCAGACATATATGCGTCTTATGGGTCTAGAGATATATTTTTTCAAAAATCCGACATTTTATACGAACAACTAGAAATTAACATTTTATGAGTTTATTTTGTATGATATTTGACAAAAAACTTCTACTCCTAAAAAGATTAACACTATTAAATATTTTATAGTAAAATTAACTAGCTTTAATTTGAGTGCTGAAAGACATCTGTACGTCCAATCGTTTCTGAAATAAAGTTTTTTATAAATCAAACTTATTTTCCGTACAACTATAAATCAATTTATTTTAGCAAATATCATGAAAACTACTATTCCTACGAAGGTTAGGGTCATAAACTACATTATAGTCCAATAAACTAGCTTTAATTTGAGCGCTAATAGACATCTGTACGTCACATAGTTCCTCAGATATATATTTCTCAAAATAAATTCACTAACTACTGATATTTCAGTACGTTCCATACAACATTTTTATGAAATGTAGCTTTTTAAAAGGCTATATCTCGAAAACTATCAATTAGGGCTAATATTTGAGCAAATTTACTCTTCTTTAAATAATGTTTTCTTAGATTTTTTAGTGTTGTTGGTAGTTTTTAAGATATAGAGCTCCGAATGAAAAATTAATGTTGTTTTAAGGTTTTGAAACAGCCACCATGTTTTATTCCCCCTACCTATACTTTGCAGACTCATCAGTTTTGACTAGTAATTATAATGTAGTTTTCACTGAAGTAATAAAAAATTGGAGTGAGATAACTGCCTTTTTTTCTTCCCGGCTCTTGTACTAGGATGGTGCGGCGATGTTTTCTCTACAATAATAATGCTGGTGACTTCCAGAGGATATCTCATTGTTTTGGTACTTGACATTGGCCTTGTCAATAATATGTTATCGTCCAGGGCTTCTTGTTAGTTGTATTTTCAGTATTTTCAGAGACTCTGAAAAAGCTGAAGTGTTTTTCCTTAATTTATTTTAATAACTTTCAAATTCCATCTTTAAACATTTCGTTCAAATTGTGTATTAGCTTTATTGTTAATTGGGAAGTGGGAATGTTCTGTGATGAAACTGAAACTGTTCTAATTTTTCACTTACTTGTTTACGTTTCGCTGTTTGGTCTGGTGGTGAATTCGGTGATAGCCTACCCTCGCCCAGAGTTGTAAAAGCTCTTCAATATCGGATATTTACTATCCTTCATTTTAAAAAAAAATTTTTATATGAAACGGTGCTGTCAAAGATTCGTAGTCTATTAACTCATGAATATATGAGCTTTCCGTCGGCTCTTTCCTGAGGTGTTTTAATAAAAATTTGATTTTTCCTAAATGTTTCCTTTTTTCCCATAATCTTTTGTTTTCTAATAAAGTGTGCATTTTTTGTAGCGATTCTTTTATTATCTTGGTTTTGTGAGTTTTTTCGAATTTCCTTCAAAATTGCTTGAAGCGTTGCAGATTCCATTTTATATTATGAAATTATCAATTGATCAATAAAAATTAAATCACTTATCAGTTGATTTGAATTAGATGAAACCGATTAAGGGTAGATAAGGGCTAGACTATTCGAACCTGCTTGAACGAGCAACTTTCCTGCCTCAGATCCACTGCCACAAGTAAACCAATCAAAATTATACCTTTAGTGTCTCAGTTCTTCTCTTTTCACAAACACATTAATAAAGAACTATACAATGTACATGGCTGGGCAAAATCTTGAATCAATTCGATCCACTTTAACTTCGGTGGGCACAAAATAACATAGACACAATCTTCACTCTATCGCGGCTGGTGGCCAACTCCCAGTACCTGTACTTTAAAATATTTCATTGGGAACATAATAGCTGCTACCAGTTTCTCGGATTTCGAAACAGCTTAAGTAATTCTAATTGTATTCAATGTACAATGTACTAATTGTAATCACTATAGGCGCGAATGGCCGGTTTTAGTTTCTTTTTCTTTTCTTTTTTTTCATTGGCGCGACAGATCATGGAGGTCCAAGGCCTCGTGCAATGTACTTGAGAAATACATCGCGCGTTTCCTGATGTTGTTTTCTTTGGGTGGGTCCGTCACTCCCACGCCTATTTTTGTGAGTGCCTTCCATTGGCTGACGGGCTTCACAAATGCCCGGGGGGAGATTGTGAGTGAGTATTGCATAATTTTTTGCTTGAAAAAAAAATCCCGGGTAGGGCCGGGCTCGAACTGGGAATCTATGGGTAGGCAGTCAGGTGCGTTAACACGCTGATACCGTCACCTCCTAACTTAGTTTCTATAAATATCGAAAATACTGATTAGAGCCTAAAGGGTGGAAAGGAACGGACAGGTTAAATATTCTACATATGTTTTTCAATTATTCCTGTCTCATTGTATTGATCACTATCTAAAAAATTAAATTATTCATTATCAAAGAATACTTATATTTTTGCTGCTGAACTAGATTATTTTAATTTTTAGAATATGTTGTTTTCTGTAGATTTAACCTAAATAAAACTCAAGCAGAACGTATAAATGGGATTTATTATAGGCTCAGAACAACTCCCAATTGGGACCGTAATAGGTCGGATTATGGTGGCTATGTTTGTAGCCAGCCTGCAGTCTGTAGCCATAGAGCCTGTTTTTATTTATCCAGCGATAAGGCCGAACGTAATGGCCTGTTGTTGGAGCCTTTGCCCAATGAACCCACTCCCTCTATATTAAGATAAGGGATGGATTGGGGGGCACGAACACCACCATTGGAATTGCTAATGCCCAAAGGGCAGTGGCCAAGGCCGGACCGAAGACCTTGCTCCGAGTTCGGTGACACCTATCGACTCGGGGTTTGCATGATAGTTCACTGGGTGGTAATGGCAATGGTGGTATGCATCATTGAATACGTAATAGGGTGCTTTGTTTTAGAATATTTATGGGCAACAGTGGGAATTATGTTTCGCTATTTACACTTTTTGTGATTATGAAACTACTTATTTTGTTATAATTTTTGGCTTTTACAAAACAATTGATTTTTAGACAACATGAGGTTTTAGCAATTTTGGTGGATCGGTAATAAACGATGATAAATAAAAAACAACAATTTATGTTTCATGAATTTCCCCAAAAGGGGTAGTAAAGCAATATTAATTGAAGTTGAAAACGTTTAATTACTTTGATAACAACTCGTGGCCACTTCAATGAGTCTGTGCCAGTTCAATCCAGTGATGCCCACTCCTTTCCTGGCCGTTCCTAGCTACGGTATCTTTTCTTTATTTCCTTCCTAGCAATTTCTGATACACGGGCAGCAGTGAGGTAATACCACTTTATATTTATTTTAGAGGGGTAATTTAATTTACAGGAGCTATTACAAACTTATTGCAAATTTTAATTGTGGTGCAAGCACCACTCCCTTATCTGGGGCCCACCGTCCTCCTCCAAACACCTTCTTTAATCTTTCCTTGATGACCCTCCACAGGGTCTCTTCATCCGCCTGAATCTGATGGAGTATGCTCCTCAGTAGTAGACGGTGTCGGATCCCTTATCATATTGTTACATTTCCATCTCAACGTCTGTATATTTATTGTATGGTACGTCTATTTTATATTGGTTCGATTGATGAAGTTGTTTTCCACCAAAACAGGTCAGAATCTATCTAATTGACCCATCAGGCTAGAGCGTTGGGCACGTTATGCTAGAGGGTACACACTTAAAAATTTATGTCTAATTTTATTTTTAATGAATTTTTAATTTAGTTACTGATTACTGAACTAAGGGGTAAAATGAACTATTATCCATATGATAAATATTTTTTTCCATATTATATGTATTTTTTCCCCAGAAATTTCCGCTAGAGGTTATCTAACATAGGTCCGTTTTATATTTTATTTGTTAGATAGTACTTAATTAAGATGCCGAGCTTAATCAGCAAGATAGAATTGAAGTTTCAATATACGCAAGTAAGCCTCACATCTATTTTTTATAGTACGCTTTGAATAATTTTATTTGCTGTCTGACCATGTTCCATGTAAATGAAGTTTGTGTGACTTTAAGAATAGTTAAGTGTTAGGAGTAGAAAAGAATTCGGCAAGCTGATCTTCTTTCTGAAGCAGGCAATCAGAGACTAATATTAAGTTATCTGATTAACCTGCTCACTATTAACCATCTATAATCCTTTTACTCTCACATCTCCCTGATCACGCCCCCTAAGTCTCTAAGATTACAAGAAAGAAAGATAGATATTTCTCACTGCAGATCTAACAACTCATCAGTAGTGTCCTCTTTTCTTTGGGAAGTTTCATATCTGGTCGAATAGAGCGTTTAAATATTTCACGATTTGATCAATTATTGATTCTACATTTAGAATAAGAACCTTTGATTTTATTTTTTGTAATATAATAAAGAGAAATTTGACCCCATCTTTAAAAACTCGATGCCTATACATTTTATTTACTCCTCATAAGCTTTGCCTATGTTGTTAAGGAATAGATCTGACATATTCAATATAGTTTTTTTTTAAACATGTATCCTATTTTAAATTAAATATTTCTATTTGCCTATCAAGAATAATAGACAAACCAAAACAATTGTTTGTGGTCATCAGTTATTTTAGCTATGACATTTAAGAAACTAGTTTATGTTTTAGTTTTCTAATAGCTTGGTATCTTCTGGAGAGTACATAACGCATTCTGTTGTAGGGTGCCAGGAGCTCCACGGTATACTGCCCACTAAACTGTCCCTGATCCCGGTTTCTTCGTTTCCCTGATCATTTTGAATATGTCCTCCTCCAAACTCCTTCTTTAATATTTCCTTGATGACCCTCTTCATCCGCCTGAATCTGATTGAGGATGCTCCTCTTCACTCTGCAGACGACCGCTGCCTTTAATGCCTCTGCATCCTCGCTGTCGACTAGGTTTTCGATTGATTTAGCTTCAATTTGGCTTATCAGTCAGTCACCCCCTTTTGTGAAGTTGCTCAGTTCACCCGTTTCCCCGATGAACCGTTCAAGGTCAGAAACGGCCAAGTTTTGGGCGATTTCCTTCCGTACTTTGATCTAGTCTAGTGTCGTGGCGTGTGATTCCGCAGGAGAGACTTCTGGAAGTAGAGTAAAATATTCACACAAACGACATACAAACATTTCTGGAAAGACGTAACGTGACGCACATTCATAACGAACTACAGCTAGAAACTGTACGACACATTCTTTGACACTCTCCCTGCTTCCTTCAATCCAGTATTCCAGTCTATCACTCCATCCCCCTTCCTGCGAGGTGGCAGGGCAGGAAAGGGTCCAAAAATCCTATCAACATCACCTTATAACTCCATCTGATGCACTCCCTCCCCCTCCGCCACACTTCTTTTCGACTACTGACTGTTTTTCGTATTATTTTACCATTATCTATTGTCTTTAATAATTAATGTTTTTATTTTCTCTATCTTCTATGCGAATCTACACGAGGAGGCCCCTCACCTCCGGATATTAAAAATAGTACCATTTAGAATGGATATTTCACAAGTAATAAATAAACATTACAGGTAACCTTAAAATACCAAAGGTAGTAAAAGGTAATACCCAACACGATTTATTCCTTTTTTCAGAGAAAGCATTCACTAATTACCTGTTTCTTTTCTGTTTTAAAGGGATCGGAAAAAAAAAAAATAAATTTAAAAAAATTAAAAGAAACCCTCGATTTATGCCATATTTATAAAACAATTGATTATATTTGCTTTGCTAAAATGGTTTACAACATATTATTTTGGATTTAAATTAATTTTGGCTATTGATAAGTTTAGAAGTAATAATAGATAGGTCTACTTGGTTCGAAGTGGCATTGATGTTCTATTCGATGTTACGATGGAAGATGGATTCTCTTTTGCTCTTTTCTTCTCTCTTGCCTGAGCATACTGAAGATCTACTCATTCATGTTGCATTGCAGACGGTAGTGTTCCATTCTGGTTAAATGCGCCTGCTCTTTTACCTTGCTCTCTTACTTGCTCTCTTGCTTTTACATTGCTCTCTTACCTGTACAGACCAATATGGCTACCAACTCTCTGCCCTTTTATGTTTTCACTAGGGGGCAACATCTCCATGTCCCATTAGAAAATGCTTGAGGTGGCATTCTGAAACATTTTCTTCCTAGCAAGATCGTTTTTTAACGATTCGATAATAATGAAATGATCCATATTCATACTGTTATTATTTAAAAGACAGACTGACGCTTTCTCGTAATATATATA
>NW_027113812.1:266608-272787 GCF_000696795.3 Halyomorpha halys | reverse complement strand
CTTAATGGATTTTTTATAATTTAATTATTGATATTTACATCTGCATTAAAAATATGTACAATAAGTAAATGTGATGTGAATAATACAATAGTAAAGACTACATTGGACAGAAAGACGTAGGTTTACGACGAAGAATAAAGGTGATTTTATGTGATTTGTTTTAATCCCCCAGTTTTGGGATGTGATGGGGGGTCGGAGGGCTTGGGATACAATAGAAGGGTCATTATTCAATAACATAAATGTATCATCACCATTTTTCTTTTTCAATTTTTAAGAATGGTGCATCTTATTAAAACACATGCGATTGTAAACTCGAATTGATAAACAAACTTATTGGAGACTATTTTATTGGTAAATAGAAAAAAATCCCCGAAATCGGTCTACTTATAAAGATCTTGACCCTTAATGTAAAGATAAGGCACTAATTACTCATAAACTATTTTCACCTAGATAGACTAATTTTCCAATTTTTGGCCACCTACAGATAAATTAAAGCTATTTGTATGCTTGCTTCTATGTGAATCAATAAACTTTTTAAAAAAATAAGTAACCTTTTGATAAGATTTTTGTTGATGTTTTGGTGCATTACCTTCATTATAAATTGAAATAACTATGGTACCTTTGAAAGCAACGGCTGAAAAGATGAAAAACACTATGACGATAAAAGATAACGGGTGTGGTCACGTTATTCGTGATGGTTGGAAGGCCGAAATTGCAGATTAAATCTCTTCAATGACTCGCCTATTAATCATATATATCTCACAGGTTACAGAGATCAAATCTACATGCATTTTTTTTTTTATTTTTACTCCGGCAAATATTTAAATTTTAAATATTTGTAAGCAATGGAAAGTTAATATGTGTAGATGTTACTTATATTACCAAATTTGTTGAAATGTTTGTATAATTATTTTTAAAAAAGAAATATTCATACATAATTCCTTTAAAGATTATAAATAAGAAGTAGGAGATAAATTAACCTAACAAACATTTTGGCGTAATCCGTTTAAAGATAAATATGAATTATGAGGAATGTAGCCCGTGCAATAACTTTTATTTTTATTTTTTAATGATATATTATCATAGCAATCATTCTGTTTTTGTTTTTTTTTTACACAGGTCTTCATCAAATCTAATTTAAAACATTCACTGTCCCACTTTTATATTATTACTATTCTACAAGACATCCAAATGGATGGATGACAAATATCCAACGAATTCGGTTATTTGCTACATTACAATAAATTATAAATTATTATTTTTCTGTTGCTATGAAAATATTTATTTTAGGGCTTCTTGAGATGCGAATTTGTTTGTTACAACAAAATATAACAAAGCGGTATAGTTTGATTAGTATCGGCAGAGATCGGGCACACTCGGCTAGCTCCAATTTTCCTGTCCATAAACTGGCAATTTTCCATTTATCCTCCTGAATTAGTCAAATAATTCCTCCATAGTTAATATTTATGCATTTTATAATACCGTTAACTATGCAAAATGATTAATTATTTGAAATAATAAATAATAAGTAGGAGATAAATTGAACTAACAATCATTTTGGCGTAATCCGTTTAAAGATAAATATGAATTATGAGGAATGTAGCCCGTGCAATAACTGAATAATATTTTTTATATTTCAAATCACTCACGTAAAATTATTTTTGTAATGATATATTATCATAGCAATCGTCCTATGTTTTTTTTCTACACAGTTCTTCATAAAATCTAATTCAAAACATTTACCATCCCGCTTTTGCATTATTACAAATTTACAAAACATCCATTTATCCAACGAATTCGGTTATTTGGTACATTGAAAAATACTGTTCTTGTTAATTTTTAATTTATGTTTTCCCATGTTATTATGCATTGTCTGATTTACGATCATGCAAAAAATATATATATTTTAATTCCCGCTGCAAATCGGGTTGAATGCCCTCGTGTAGGGTGGCTTTAGGATTTGAACCTATTCCAGTCAAAGTGAGAATATATTTGAATAATACCTGAGGGAAGCACTATGAAGTCACACTACGATTCGTGCTGCGGACAGTAAGAACTCTCTTAAAGTCCTAATTTCATTCTAATTGTTTTCCGTGCGTGCTACCTCACAACACGGAAAGTATCATTGGGGACAGTTTCAGATGTCATCATCATTATACGCTTATTGTTTTTTAATTAATTACAATTATTATATAAATCCTCTTAGCTTAGCTACTTAATAACTTAAATTTAAAAAAAATGTATTCTTCAACAACACCTTTAATTATATTGTTATGAAAGCACTTTTAATTAATGTATAACTCTCAGGAGAGAAATTTAGACTGAAATGTGAAAAATACAGTACAATATTCACTTATCATACGCTTATGGTTTTTAATTAATTACAATTATTATATAAATCCGCTTAGTTACTTAATAACTTAAATTTTAAAAAAATATATTCTGCAACAACACCTTTAATTATATTGTTATGAAAGCGTCGTTAATTAATGTATAACTCTGAGGAGAGATAATTAGACTGATATGTGAAAAAATACAGTACAACATTCACTTACCATACGCTTATTGTTTTAAGTAATTACAAGGCGAAAACTTGTAACAATAAATTATTATTTTTCTGTTGCTATGAAAATATTTATTTTACAATATATATTAATGCATTTTTTTTTTTACAACAAAATATAACAAAGCGGTATAGTTTGATTGGTATCGGTAGAGATCGGGCACACTCGGCTGGTTCCAATTTTCCAGTCCATAAACTGGCAATTCTCCATTTATATTCTTGAGTTAGTCAACTAATTCCTCCATAGCTAATATTTATGCATTTTATAATACCGTTAACAATGCAAAATGATTAATTATTTCAAATAAACTAAATTAAAGTAATTTACTTTAGAGGAAGATTTTTTTTTATTAAGCATTTAAACCTTTTGAAGCTATTTCAATGTGAATAAAATCATGTTAAAGAGCATTTAATTGTACATTGATGTACCAAGTTTAAAATCGTTTGAATTATTTTGAGGGAAATCGATATAGTACATCCTAGGGATATATGATTTTTAAATATGTTATTACAATTTTTCGTTTTTAAGTTAGATTGTTCACATATACATGGACTAGTATTGAAACTAAGTTATTTGGACTCAAAACGTGTATTTCCTTCAAAAACTCAAATTCGAAATTTTGCACGATTATTTCATATAGGCATGAGAAAGGAATATATCGTAGGGAGACATACAGACCTAGCCTGGTTAGATATATTTTTTAACCAGTCACATAACCCGCTAGAATAAAGTTATTTATTGTCTAAATAACGTTATTAATGAATCCTTATGAATCCGTATGTTGTTTTTACTATTTTCCTCACTAGTAACCCTAAATGAATGCTTGCTTTATTTATACACGTTCTGTACATATTATATATGTATTATTATAATCCTACCAAAGTTTTACAAATTATATAATACATTAAATGGACATTGAAATAAATAGTTAAGAAATTTTTAAAAAATATGTATATATATTTTGGTCAATTCATCACACAGCCTGACTCCTTCGCCATTGTGGAAGAAAATTGGAATATTAACGTTTCATGTTATCATTGTTAACTTTTGAGCATAATAGAGGTGTAAGTATAAAATCAATCATATTTAATAAAACCGCATTATTAACTTCCCTTGTAATTTTTATTTCTTTTAATTTAGGCATTGGAAAAACTAAATTAAAAAATACTTCAAAGGAAGCTATTTTGAAAAATCGTCATTATAGCTATGTCACACTATTTCAATGAGGACAAGCTGATAAATATATATTTAATAATTTAATAAAATGTGTCCGTCCTACCTTATATAAATAATTTCAGTTTCTTACTACTTTATCGTTTTTCTGGGTGAAAGATCTGAAGTAAATTTGGATTCTAGATATTTTTGGAGTTTTTGACAATACTGTTTCAAATATTTAAACATAGGTAATTTTTTCAATCAAGCCATTTAAGTACCATGCAAATATCACTAATATTTTACTCACTTCTTTTGTTTCTTCCCTCTTCCACCCATCATTCATTCTTTTAGAGTGAGTTGTCTTCTTTTATGCTATCAAATTATTGGCAGTATGTTTCTTATCATCCACTAGAACCTTAATTTTGTGGATCCCCTTTCTAAACGTCCAACTGTTTATAAAATCTCTATTGTTTATGCAAGTTCCTCTTTGTGCTGCTTATGATAATCTCCCAGGATTTTCATAATATTACTCCTAGATAATCGTAACATTTTTCAAAAATTGGTGTATTTGTTCGGGATGGACTTATTGACCTTGACATTTTAGTTTTCTTCATCGTATTGCAGTTTTCAGATTTTCAACAAAATATTTAATTGGATTTTATTTGGTAACCTCCTTTTGTAACTATGGATTCTTCTTTTTTGGATTAAATTGCTTTTTAAGTTTCGTAAAGATTTTCTAGATTGGCGATGCTGGCCGTTTCTGTATCATACATGATAATTGGGTGGACTTAAATGTAATGCTTTATATTGGCGCATATGGATAAATTATTCTTATTATTAATATTAATCAATAATTCTATTTACACCAAACAGAATTTTTTTATACTTTTTTTACTAGACAAAGACATATTTTTTTATTAATGTGTTTAATGAAACATATTATCTTTGTTTAATTTCCTTTTCACTTATATAATTTCATAAATAATAAATAAATAAATTATTTAAACGACTTAAAAAAAAGGAGAGGTCCTCAATTCAATTAGTTTTTAATTTACTTTTGATAAAAAGGATGTTATTAATTGATTTATTTATTTACACTCGAATTTCAGAAAACAGGAGCAGCATTATGATTAATCATCTAATCCATATTAAATTGTTTTTACGAAATTCTGAAAGTGTAGTGTTTATTTCGTCAAGTTTGATATATGCTTTAGTATAGATTCGTTTTTCTTTAAATAGTCCGTCCTTTATTGTGTGGATGTAAAGAAGGTGTTCGAAAAATGATTTCGCACGCCAGATACGCGGCTGGCCAATAGCTTTCCGTAATTTAACTGGGTATAATTAGGTTGAACGCAAAACCAGCGGAACTTAGAAATTCGTTAGACATATAGCAGGAGACTTGTATATCCTTGACACAGGAATATATTGCTTGATTTTCCTTGAGCACAAATTTATTCAGAACATAAAAGTCAGAAAGGTCATCTGTACGAGGCAAAACTGACGATTTGCTATAGGAATAGCTAATAATATTTCAAAGTTGGAAGATTATTATTTGATTCGGAAAACTCAGGACATATTCGCTTCCTAGAAGAATGACCTGTATGTAACTATTAGATAGTGGTTCAGTTAAAAAAGTTTTTATATAAAAAATATTCAGTTGCTCCCTGATCCAGGTGACTGTAGGAGAGAGGCAAGACAAACAGATCAATCCCATGATACAATTCCTCCAACCTACATTCGTCTAAACTGACAACTGAAGTGAAAGAATTAATCATCGGGACCAGTGTAGACGGGCCGGAAGTCGTTAAAGTAATGATGCCAGGCTTAAAGAAGAAGAAATATTTGAAGAGGATTAGGTTCAGCTTCTGCCTTCTTTCAAGAGACCAACATCGGCTTAATAATAGCTACCTCTCGAATTGTGTGACAGCTTTGATATGCAATGAAAAGAGCTATATATTTGATTTGCAGAATTTCTTCAGGTAATTTATTTTTAGTTCTTACAGATACTAGGAATTATTTTTTAAGAATTCAAGAAAAAGTTCTCAAAATATGCTTGAATCCATCCTCTACCTATAACATAACTATATCTTAGAGTACTCTGCATATTACAATGCTATATCGTACAGTACTCTACATATAACCTGTCTCTGTATCCCACATTTAAAAGTGAATTATGAATTATTTATAATAAATATTTCAAACAGTATTGTCAAAAACTTCAAAAATATCTAGAATCCAAATTTACTTCAGATCTTTCACCCAGAAACACGATAAAGTAGTAAGAAACTGAAATTATTTATATAAGGTAGGACGGACACATTTTATTAAATTATTAAATATATATTTATCAGCTTGTCACATCCTTATTGAAATAGTGTGACATAGCTATAATGACGATTTTTCAAAATAGCTTCCTTTGAAGTATTTTTTAATTTAGTTTTTCCAATGCCTAAATTAAAA
>NW_027113812.1:264227-266543 GCF_000696795.3 Halyomorpha halys | reverse complement strand
TTATTACAAATGCTTTACCTAAAAAAAAAAATTCTATAGTAGAATAAAGTATTTCCGAAGAAGGTTAAATTAATTACATATTACAGGTCTGAATTCTTTCTTAAC
The DNA here is from genome assembly GCF_000696795.3 of Halyomorpha halys. Lineage (NCBI taxonomy): Eukaryota > Metazoa > Arthropoda > Insecta > Hemiptera > Pentatomidae > Halyomorpha > Halyomorpha halys. The sequence continues at coordinate 266,438 of NW_027113812.1, read as the reverse complement.
AATTAAATAAATTTATATTGATAAAATTAATGAAAATTGATTTGAAAAATAAAAATACAATATATTTATTTTAATTAAACTGTTAATTGGTAAATGAAATATTTTAAACTGTTTTGTGTTTTTTTTTATTTTCAAAACCTTTTTATTTAAATACAAAATACAATAATATATAATACATAGGTATATACATTATTAATTTAATGTTAATTATGTATTATTATATACTTAATTACATCTTTGTTTGCCGTATACAATGAGAGAGTAATTGTTTTGTAAAAATATATTAACGTTAAAATAAAGAAAAGGTTTAAATCTGTATTGATGCGTTAATCTGTATGATATTTAACAGCTGTCTAAAAAAGATAAAAAATAATAATGATAATAAACTCGGGACTTTTCTCGAAATTATATTCATAAAAAATGAATTTTTTTTCTTCTCGGAGTTAATTTTCAGAACACACAAATTCTCACCAGATTGTAATAAAAGACCATTTGTGTTCCCTGCCCCTTCTCTAACAACCGCATAGCAGTCAAGTTGTACTGGTACAGTATCCCATCGTATTAAGGGACAGTTTTACTTTTGAGGGGGAACTATTAAAAATCAACCATGGCATATAGAGGCATGTAGGTAATCATCGCTTAAGAATTTATACTGCTTTTTAAAAAAACCATGCCTCATCTTAAAAAATAGATAGTTTAAACGAAATCTAGTATAATGTGTTGATTTATTATAATATTAAAATCGAATTTTTATTTATTTTTTTAACTAAGAGGTTTCAAAGCTTCAACGACGTTATGCTGTTCTTTAAATTTTCTCGAGGTTTGGTATATATATAGGATTTGATTTGGTTTGAAGATTTCAAATATTATTAATTAAACTCATATGGATATTTGTTTACCTTTGTTTCAGAGAGGAGGGGCACCACGGTAACATTATGTACGACAGGAGGGTGGTACGAGGTCCAACGTATGTGCACCATCCTATACCAACCGTGAGTATGTTTTATTATTTCACACCTTCTTGTTTTAATATACTATTAGTGTACATACACAGTTTTATTTTCATATGATTTACCAGCTGGTTTTATAAAATTAACCTATGCAATAGCTTCAGTGCAGTCTATATTCAATACACACTGCACTCATCTATTCCTTAGTGTTTCAATATTGCCTCTTAATGTTTTGTTTTTTTGCTGTATATCAATATAACAGCGATCAAAAGTTATAAATATCAATAATTTTTAAAGATCAATCTTTATTGTTATTATTTTTTTTTGGCAATCCATTTTCTTTTAGATTAATTTTTTTTAGATTATTATCTGGAGATGATTAACGTTATATGATACTTAAAAATTTTATCGGAAATTAAATCGACTAAAATTCCTAATTTTGGGATATTTTTGATACGTGATATGAATATGTGAAAATCCATTCCGGTAATAACATAAAAGATAATTGACCAATAGGTTTGATTTTGTAAACGGTTATGGGGAACAATGAAAGAAGCATAATTTTAAAGGTGGAGTTGTACGCACTTCTGAAATCTTTATTTCTTACCTGATGGATAGTTGCAAAAAATGTGAAATATGATTGGTTGATATTATCGAAAGGCAAAATATATAATGACTTTAACATTACTCCACCTATTTATTAATTGAATTTAGAATTAATAATAATAATTGAAATAAATAAATAGGTGGACAAAATTATATTCAAAGATGTTCAAATTTGATTTCACAAAAAATATGTTTCTCCACCTCTAGGTTAACTTGCAATATTGATAGACTACGCTTTTATCCAGCAGCATATGGAAGCTCTTGAAATAAATTAATTAAAAATAAATTTGTTTAATTTTATAATGCCAGTCTTTAAATAAATAATAGATATAATGTGATGCTAAGATAGAATACATAAATAGTTCCAAGATGATGTTTTATTTATTTTCCCTGCATTCTGGACAGGAAGAGGTGAGCAGTTATTCTTTTAAATGTCGTACTGGCTTAATTCCCCTTGTTAAGTGCGTAGATTTTTAGAAGTATTTTAAATATTATATAGAGCTCTTGTTATTTATAACTAATACTAGTATGTAGTTCACATCCAAAACAATTAAATAATATTTAAAAACATTAGAAAATTCCTTATACTTTTTAAACTTCTGTTTGTCCAATTCATGGAAACTATCGTTTATGAATCAAAAAAAAGAAATATATA
>NW_027113812.1:256712-264102 GCF_000696795.3 Halyomorpha halys | reverse complement strand
ATATTTTATTAATATTTAAAAGTCCTACAATAATAAAAATTGTTATTTAAATATTTCGTGAAAATCTAATTGTACAAGAGCCCGGAAGAAAATAAGGCAGGTATTTCACCCCAATTTTTGATTACTTCAATGAAAACTATGTATAATTACTTGTCAAAACTGATGAGTCTGCCAAGTATAGGTAGGGGGGATAAAAAATGGCGGCTGTTTCAAAATCTTTAAAAACATTAATTTTTCATTCGGAGCTCTATATCTTAAATACTACCAACACTGGAAAATCTAAATGGACATTATTTAAAGAAGAGTAAATTTTCTGAATAATTGAGCAATTTACGTCCAATAGTTCTCGAGATATAGCTTTTTAAAAAACAACATTTCTTAAAAATATACTGAAAGATTATTAGTTCATTAATCTATTTTGAGAAATCTATATCTCAGAAACTATGTGACATATAGGATGTCTATTTGCACTCAAATTAAAGCTAGTTTAACGCACTATAAAGTAGTTTATGACCTTTATCTTCGTAGGAATAGTAGTTTTCATAATATTTGCTAAAACAAATTTATTTATAGTTGTTCGGACATTGAGTTTGATTTATGAAAAACTTTATCTCAGAAAACATAAAACGTACATATTCCTGTAAGCACTCAAATTAAAGCTAGTTAAATTTTCTATAAAATAGTATATAACGTTTATCTGTAATAGTAGTAGATTTTATGATATTAGACAAAATAAATTTACAAAGTGTTAATTTCTAGTTGTTCGTATAAAATGTTTGATTTAAAAATAAATATATCTCTAGACTTATTAGATGCACATATGTCTGCCGGCAATCAAAATAAAGGAAATTTAACATACTATAAAGTAGTTTAAGAAACTTATCTTCGTAGAGGTTGTAGTTTTTATGATATTTACATATGAATATAAATTTGGCAAATGAAAATTTGTCCGAACAACTATAAATCAATTTATTTTAGCAAATATCATGAGAACTACTTCTCCTACGACGATAAACGTCATAAACTACTTAATAGCCCATTAGACTACCTTTAATTTGAGTGCTAACATACCTCTGTACTTCAAATGGGTTTTGAGATATAGATTTTTCAAAATTAATTCACAAACTACTAATCTTTCAGTACGTTGTGTACAACATTTTTATGGAATGTTGCTTTTTAAAAAGCTATATCTCGAGAACTATTGAACGTAAATAGCCTTATTAGGGCTTAAATTTTAGCAAATTTACTCTACTTTAAATGATGTTCTCTTAGCTTTTCTATTGTTGTTTGTAGTTTTGAAGATATAGAGCTCCGAATGAAAAATCAAATATCGTTAACATTTTGAAACAGCCGCCATTTTTTATTCCCCCTACCTATACTTGACAGACTCATTTTGACTAGTACTTATACATAGTTTTCATAAAATTAATCAAAAATTGGTGTGAAATAATTGCCTTTTTTCTCCTCTTGGGCTCTTGTACTATAAAGCTGCTTGTAATTTTTGCCCGAGTATTACAGTATGACTAATACTTCTGGTTAGCGAAGTTTAACAAAAATTATTTTAAATTATAGACGAATGGTTAAAATATCTAATAAATATAATTTATAATTTTCCTTTAAGAATTGTTACAAATTAAAAGAATTTTAATTACTTGAGCACGTACTGTTAGTGGTGGGGGGAGGTAGGGACTAGCCCAGCAAGTGGAATACATTCCTCGGGACTATCCATAAATGAACATTAACTGCCGCCTCTGATAATCGAACCCATACCGTTTTGAACCGGACATTCTGTGAACCTCGTTTGAGCAAATGTTTTCCTACGATCATCGCAGCCACTACTTCAACACATAATTGAAGGGTTTAACTTCAAATCTGATATGCCCCACTTATTCCTGTTGAACAGATCCGTTACTTAGGACTAAATCTGGACAAACGACTGACATGGAATCCTCATACAAGACCGAAAAGACAGGAAACTGCTCGTCGATTCCGACTATTACAACATTTACTAGAAACGGTCCAAACTTCCAATCCATTGTAAAAGACTGATCTACATAACTATTATAAGGCCTATTTGGACATACGGAGTTGAGAACCTAAATCATCTAATTCCTCTCGAATCCAATCCTTACAGTCCAAAATCCTTTGTAAAATCCTTAATGCTCCTTACTTTGTAATACATCAAATCATCGATCAGGACCTCAATGTCCCCTATGTTGCCGATTTGGCCAGAACCAGATACCAATCCTTCCATAATAAACTTCCCAACCACCCAAACCAACTCGTTTCTAACCTGGCTTCTCCTTCACTACCTAATAATCCTCCTAGGCGTCTGAAAAGAAGATGGCCTCGAGATCTCCTTTAGAAATGTTTTTGGAGTTTTATCAATGAGTAGATTCTCCACATGTTTTTATCATGTCATAATATCACTTACAGCAAATTTACTTGATGTGTATATATGTATACAGTTGTAAATATCAATAAATAAATTATTAAAAAAAAAAAATATCTGATATTCTTCACTTCAGTAAATTTTAAAGAAACTTAAAAAACTTCTAATTTCAAGGGAACCGGGTTTTAAAATTTGGGGTTTTTCCTACAAAATTTAAAACTGTATGAACATATTAAATTTTTAGAAAAACGTTAACCCTTTAATAGGTATAAAATCTCATGTAAATATTTGTTATATCCTTTTTTTCTGACTATAGTTGAGTCTAAGTTACACAACAAAATAAATTTTATTTAAATTCATCAGATTAAGTTTTTAATGGATTTGATAAGGATGTCGCTTGTAGGTAATAGTAGGCACTAACACACAAATTGAAATGTGGATCAAGGCTATAATTTACGATATAAAAAAAAAAAAACACATTTATTTAGAGACTGTGTGTATTCAGTTGAAATAAAATGTGAATTAAGAGTTTTACTTTTATTTTTCGTTCTGTAATAAAAGTAAAACAATGTTTTAATCAAGTAAATTAATGAAATCTCAGAACGCCTTCAATGAAATACGTTATAACTACTTAGGTTTTATTAACAGACCAATTCTTATTTATCTTACCATTAAACAATATATATAAGAATCTTAGATCTAACTAGATCCACTGGTTTGCTAAAGCCATCTACTTATTTCTTATAAACTCTCGAAATTGTGTAACCTATCGGTCACAATAGGCTCTGGAAGCTAAAAACCTTGTTTTGTATAAATGATAGTTTTTTATGTTTACTATAAAATTGTATGAAGTGGAGAACGTCGGTTTTGCAGTTGAGCTATGAAATAAAATATCTATTATTTTATCTGTCTATATTTTTTATTTTGATCACTCGCACTTTTTAAATTATTCTTTTGTAGTTTATTTTATTTATATATTAAAATTTCATATTTAACTGCTAGATTCTATCGATGTATATAAGAGTGTAAATGTGACTAGAGATTATTTTTTTTTTTTTTACAGACATAGTTTGATTACGTTCATTTTATTTATTCTTCTGTTTGTATCTACTTTAAGAGAAATTTTGTTTTTTACTCATTTATTTATTTTATTCTCATTTTATTTTATTTTAGTACGAATGTGATCATTCATCACTATTACCTATTGCCCACAACTGTGTGGCAGATTGTAACATCTATCAATAAATAAATAAAGCATTTAAAAAAAAAAAAAAAGATTCTATCATACTTCAATAAACATTGTACAATAAATATTTTATCATTTACCTCATTGCTTTGGTAAAACAACAAAACTTCTTAAAATATTGATTAGTTTTTCCTATCTATTCGAGGAGTCATAAATAGTTTATTTATAATACTAACTATCCATTTTTATTTATGGATGGCCTCAGAAGTGCATGCTTATTTAAACACAGACCTGCCAGTTAAGTTCATCTAATCGATTTTTGGTTTCGATCTTAAATTAGGAATTGTAACAATCGGTATCCCAGAACCATTTTCTAAGTACTTCCATATTTTGCGATAAAATTTTTAGCAATTTTTTAAGTAATAAATCCATATCTACTTTTCATAGTTTATTTACAAGATTTCGAGATATGCAAACGAATGCCTGTTGATAAATTCCTAATCAGAATCTGCGATAGCCTAGTAATCGATCCAAATATCGAAGGCGTCTGAAATAGTAATAAAAGTTAGCGGCACGAATCCGCAAGTGAGTTCTTAAAATAGATTATAAATGAGCTGCTGCGATAGCTAAGTTCAATAACAATTTACTTATCTTAACTGGAACGTGAAGAAGAATGTCTTTCTTTTTGCATTTATCCATAATATTTTAAGGTTTAACTTGCCTTTAATTTAGATTATACATACCTGTTTCCTAGACATGCTGAGTGCTTCAGCAAACAGATGCGTGATTAAGTGATTCTCATATTTATGTGAAAAAAATATATATTAACTATGTGACATAATATTTGTTATTTATTTCTCTTTGTATCAATCAATAACATGTGAAAGTGGAAAACAAGAAGTAGAAAATAATTGCTACACAAAAATATAACTATTAAATTCAATGCTAAACACTTTGATTATGTACCAGGTCATTCAAAAAGTCCTGTCGTTTTTTTGGGGGAAATTATAAATAAATAAATATTTTCAAATAATCACCTTTATTCATCAAAATATCCACCGTTACAGTCGGTAACCTTCTCCCAACGAGATGGTAAAGCCCAAATTCCTTCCTTAAAAAACTGTTGATTTTTACTGCAAAAATAAGTGGTCAGTTCGTGAATTAGGTTGTCACGGTCTTGAAAACATTTTTGTCTCAGATTGTTGTCGAGATCTCTGAATAGGTAATCAGTGGGTGACAGGTCAGGGGAATATGGTGGGTGAGGCAAAACTTCCCAGCCTATTTCTGTCAATTTTTCCCTGGTCAATTTGGCGGTGTGTGGTCGAGCGTTGTCTTGAAGAAGCAAAGGTCTTCTTCTGTTGACTAAGCAGGGATCAAAAGTCTTAAGCTTGGATTGGCAATGGTCCAGTATATTGCAGTATACTTCTGCAGTGATGGTTTGCCCTTGATTCAGAATCTCAAAATGCACTATACCTTTGGCTGTCCAGAAAACAATGAGCAAAACTTTCTTTGGATGGAGATCTGGTTTTGGAAATTGTTTAGGTTTCTCATCTGCCGACAACCACTGATATGATCGTCTGAAGTTGTTGTACAACACCCATTTCTCATCACAGGTGATGATTCGATTCAAAAAGGGTTCGACTTTCAAGCGGGAAGTTAACGAAGATGCAGTTGTCAAGCGAACAAGCATATTGGCATCTGAAAGCTTATGAGGAATCCATTTATCCAGTTTTTCACTTTTCCCAGTTCTTTAAGGTAATTCCAGGCAGTGGTGGCTGAGATATTAAGTTGAGAGGCTATCTCTGAACAACTTTGACGCGGATCCAACTCTACTACTCTTCGAACGTCCTCCTTATCAACTACAGTTGGTCGACCTGAGCGTGCCTCGTCTTCTAGTGTCTCGTCGCCTCCACGAAATTTTGAAAACCAAAATTGTGCCTTCCGCTCAGACAGCACATCTTCCCCAAACACGGAGCATATTTTTCTAGCAGTTTCGGCAGCTTTTGAGCCAAGTTTAAACTCATAGAGCAAAATCGACCGAATTTGAGTTTCAACTGGAATAATTTTAACTAGACAGTTGGATGGTGACTGCATTAAATTAATCCTCCTTAGCCTCCTATTCATAAAGTATAAACATTTGTGTTTACATGGATAAAAGTTGTATTGAACGGAATTAATTAGCAAACACTCTAGAATCAAAATAAACAACGAACAAACGAAAAACGACAGGACTTTTTGAATGCCCTGGTACATCAATCTGTTAATGTATGAAATCATACAAGACTGAATAGACAGAAAACTATTCGTCGATTCCGACTACAATATATACTAGACAAACGGTCCAAACTTCCAATACATTATAAAACACTGATCTAAATGACTATAATAAGAACCTATAATACGGAATTGAGCCTTGGGACTCAACTAAATCATCAAATTCCTCTCGTATCCAATCCATACAGTCCAAAATCATTCGTAGAATCCTTAATGCTCCTTACTTCGTCACAAATCAAGCCATCCATCAAGAATTCAATGTCCCATATGTTCCCGATTTGGGCAGAACCAGATACCAATCCTTTCATAATAAACTTGACTTCAACCACCCAATCCTACTTGTTTCTAACCTGGCTTCTCCTTCATTACCTGATAATCCTCCTAGGCGTCTGAAAAGAAGATAACCCGAGACCTTTTCATCTAGAAATGTTATTTGAATTCTATCAATGGGCGAATTCTCCACATATTTCTACCATGTCACTTTATAGAAAATTTACTGGTTGTATATATTTTTATACAGTTGTAAATAACAATAAATATATTAATAAACAAATGTGAATAAATAAAACTAATTAGAGATATTAATTAAACTTTTTTAGAAACCCAAATTCTAAAATAAATTAGCCTATAATTTCAAATTTTTTCTCCTGTAATAAAAGTTTTTAAAAATTAACCTAATAATATTAGTGTAGTGCAGCTGTCTCTACAGATCTGAAGTTTAATATTAATAAAAATAAAAAGTCATATATGAAATTCCGTGGGTGAACTACTATCAACCACCTTATCTCCCACACTATTACATCTGCAGACATGCAACCACGATAGTGCATGATGGTAGACTCGGGGTTGCTACCTCACACAAACCCCAATAATCTGCGATAAAAAATAAAAATTTGTCGTAGCAAAGTGAAAGATACGGACAGAGACGTCAATCAAAATCAAATCTGAACCATTACAACCAATGAAGGGCTAGGATGCAACACTTTGTTACGAAGTATTGTCACTATACCTACAGAAAGAAAAAGTCAGATTTTGATAATCAATTCGTAAAAACCCTAAAGAAAGATGATCTGCATACCAGAAAATTACAAAAAATTGATCACGTATTTAAATTAGGTTAGATTATGAACTTGGTTTAGATATTATTAGTTAGTTTGTTCGATAAAATTAATACGTATTTTATATCCCAACAATATTGAAACCCTACCAAAGTATTAAAATATTGAGGGAATAAAAAATCGAATTATTGAATCGATGAGAGTAAAAAAAAAAAATAAATACCATATATTAATACACTGCAATATATTTTATATTGCAATTTTAATACACTGCATATATTATATATATGTATGTATAGTTGACCGTAAAAATTGATATATAGGGAGATGGTCAGGGTTGCGGTCAAAAGAGAAATAAAAATAGTTTACAACTATTTATTTTCCAACGTTTCGCCCCACTTTGCAGGGCTTCATCAGGGCTAAAAAGATACAAAATGAAACTATGTTAAGATAAAATGATAGAAATTAAAAATACAAAGA
>NW_027113812.1:246864-256527 GCF_000696795.3 Halyomorpha halys | reverse complement strand
TATATAAATATACAAAGATAAAATAAACGTCAAGAAAGAATAATAAAAAAAAAAATAATAATAATGAAAAAAAATGACAATAAATGAGTAGAGAGCCATATAGGACAACATCACTGCATATATTAATTTATTTTAAAATACATTCACCTATAAGCAGTTTTTTTCTTTTAAAAAATCTTGAACCACTATAAAACATGAAGAGACTTGTTTTAATACATGGTATGGAAGATTTTAGTCAAACGGTGATTTGGTCAGAACAATGCTTTATTGCCAGGTTTTCCCCCAATTGAGAGTACCTATTTTATAGATATTTTGGCCCTACCAAGGTCTTTCAACATGTTGACGCTTGGAAATCGAACCTAGGATCAGATGATAAAAGGACAGTATCTTACTCACTGAGCTATTCTGCTCTGTTTTTCTCCATAGTTACTAATAACAACAGTGCATTTGAATTAAAATCAGATTAAGAAGAAACATTAAGGAAACAATACAACAATTTAAAAAAAATCATTAATAATAATTATATTGGGTCATAACTTTGAGACCTTAGCTTAATTCATTTCCAGAGAGTACATAACTTAGATGTGATAAAATTAAAACCTTTTAAATAAATTCCACTCAAAGAAATTTCTATTAGAAATGTCGTTTCATGTGTCGAGTCCTATTAAGAGAAAGAATGGCAATGTCAATATAATTTATTGAACTTTTTCAAACAGAAACAACTGTTTCGTCATAAGGTAATTCCGTGTCATTAACCTAATATGTCATTTGATGATAGAAGTTGGCAAAGAGAGATCAAAAGCCATAATCGGTGCTTCCAACCCCTATTAGCCATAAAATGAAAGTTTATAACGAAACAACATTGCCCACATTCTCTCATTTTATCTCAGGAAATGCTGGTGAAAAGAACCCATTGATGGCTTTTTCATCCATTTCAAATGCTAAATTGGCCCATACTCATTTTAATTCTACAACTCAGGAATAATAAAAACTGCCAACACCAAGTCTGCTCCACACTTTGAGTTCCAAAACACCAATGATAATATTCTTGAGAATGTTGACACCTTCATAGTTTGCAGGGGTTGGTTACTTCATGCAGTAAAATTGATCAAATTAACTTGCAGTTCTTTTCAACATTGTTGTGAAAAAATAATGTTTCAATCAAACTCGTTTTCAAATATGGTTTAAAATGTAGCAAGCCATAAAAAAAAGGTGAATCAATGAAGACAAATAAAATTAAATTCACATAAATTGCTGGTCCAGTTATCAATAAATCGTTAAACATATCTTATTCTATAAAGGTATTACCATAGTACTACTATTTCATTATATTATATAAAAATTAAATTTCAAACATTGACTATTTTAGTTACTTTATTTATTGTGAAATAAGCCAAATTTTGTATTAACTGATAAACAAATTAACTTATTTTGGAGTCTACGTGAATAAAAATTGTGATTATTCCTAAACACTTTTTTTTCCATCAATTGTTAATTTCATCGTGAAAACATTATTCCATACTAAAGAGTGATCCGTGACCTTATGATCCAACGTTCCCAATATAAGTATCATAATATAAGTTGGTTTACAGGAATAACTGAATAATAATTCTAATATTAATAATTTAACGGATATTTCTATTCAGTATAATGAATATCCCTTTTGGAACTGGATGTTACCAAACAGCTCAAACTACTGAAGGCGTGGAAGTTAGCAGAAAGGAGCCGATGGTGGGGCGCAGATATCAGTCAGTATTTTTGCTGCTTATGATTGATACTGTCACAATATTGTGTTTCATATTATGGGGTATGATACTTTGTCTGTTTCTCAGGTCCTACTATCTCCTATTGTAAGTGATCTAATAAAATATTTAATTTTTCGAATATCACCTACACTAAATAAATTGAACAGAAGCGATTGTTTGGTTGCAAGCGGGAATGTAAGGATCCAACAGTATGATTTAAAAATTTCTTTTCGTTTTAGATAATCTGTTTATTCAATAAGGCATTACGGTATCGCGCCATAGCAGTAAAAATATTTATTTATAATCGATTATTTATAATTAAAACTGGACAAGTTTTTTTAAATTTATGTGTTTAATGTAATTTACAACTGTACAAATAATAAATACAATAAGTAAATATGTGGAATGTTTCATTTACACTTGAAAATCTTGGTAAGGAACCACCCATTGGTGGTGCTTCAAGCATTAATTTAAATTAGAAGGTTCCATGGCCATCTTCTTTTTAGAGGATTATCAAAAATCGTTATGAATAAGAGATTAAGAACTAATGGGTTAGGATGGGTAAGGAGTTTGGAATGAAAAGACGCATATCTGTTTTGGGCCAAATCTGCAACGAATGGGATGCTAAGGTCTTTGTGGATGAGTTTATTTGTAACGTAATAAGGAGCATCAAGGATTTTACGTCTTTACAAAAATAAAAATAAAAAGCTGGAATAAGTTTGGTTCATATTAGGCTTTATATATGTAAAAATTCTTGGTTTAAAGGAATATATCCTCTAACTGGTTAAAAAATTATATATTTTTGTTAAATAACTAGAAAACCCTACAATATAAACTTTGGATTATCTTTGTACTGCCATTAAAGAGACTATCTGTCAGGTCGGTTTTTTTAGTGATGGTTCATCTGTTTTATCCTAATAATTTTTTGTTATTAATTTAGAATGTTATTCACTTAAAGAGATATGCATGAAAAAGGCAATGCCTGATCCAAATTCAAGAAAGTGAAACCACGGTATACCGTTGGATAATTTATCAAATTGTTGATACCATTAGAATCATTTGATTTTAGCTGCATTCTTCCTGCTTCTTCATTTAAACATTGTTTATTTCTTCGCCAATGATCAATCTTCCACACACATATTATGGGGAATAAGTTGAGTGGTAATTTTCTTGCTAATCAAATGATAACCACTTTTCATAGACTTCTGTAAAATTTCGAAGAATTTTATTGTATGTATTTTTCGGGTATATTTTATTTTGACAAACAATCAGTCGCTTCATCCTTCTACGTTTTCAATTGATTTCTCATAAGGGTGTAATAGCTGCGATTATTGCGACTCGATTCCTATTGATCCTGACGTGAAATAGTTTCTATAGCGCTCAGATACAATCTTGCACTATAGATATCATAATGAGCGTTAGCAATGTTCTATTCCTGACGCGCTATAGTGAACAGGTTACAATTCAATGGTTATAAATGAAAAGTATTTTGGTAAATAATTTTTATTGGTTGTCCCATTTGTAGGTCCTAAAAACAAATACACTAAAAAAAATAAATTAAATTAAAACAACCCTAACCATCAAAACCTTCTAGTTTCTAACCTTGCTTCTTCTTCTATCCCTGACAATTTTCCGAGGTGCCTGAAAAGTAGATGGCATCGACACCTTCTAGTGTAGAAATATGATTCGAGTGCTATTTCCTACATGCCTGTTTCACTCCATTTTGATCTAATATCAAAATTACTTAATGTGTTTTTATGTAAATACAAGCTGTAAGTTACAATAAATTAAAAATATATATATAACAAAAATTTGCTTCTAAAGGCATTAAGTATAAAAATCGTGGTTTTCCTCTCTAACTCGCAGAGTAGCCCCTACAGATAAGATTTCTCTTTAGCATAAAATCGATTCTAGTCCATGCGATCCTTTCGGTAATCCTGTTGGATAGAGATCTGTAGTGGCCCACACGAACAGTAGTTCTTCGGAGGATGAATTACCGCTAAACTTTCCCAGTTTTGATTTATGTGTAAATGTAGCCTTTGTTATGATTGTATTATCTAATATAGTCTCATTTTCGAAGCGTATCTGTAATTTGTGCAGATTATTTTATATTACGCTGTGGCTGACCAACGTTCACTACTCATACTGACGATCGATTTACAAGCGCTCATTACCGAGAGATCGTCATTTAATTGCACTTTAGGTTCGGGGCAGGCTGTAACCACAAGGCTTTAAAATACATCCATCTTATCTCTGACTCCGTAGAGAAGAGCTTGAGGGAGTTAGGCTTTGAGCGAGGCCTTCCGCGGCAGGGCCACAACTCCTCTGAAGGCATCGTAGAGAAAGACGATTATTGGCCGATCAGCAATGTCTCTGTTCGATCGGTACCTCTGAGGTGGTCTTGACAAATCAGGAGAGAGATTTGCTTAATGTACTCTTCCTGGGACACAGCCTTTCGAGGTAATCATTTCATTAGTACCGGGGCTCTGGCTGCTCAGATAATATTCGCTTAATGTAAGCTCATATTTTTAGAATCAGTCAATTTGTCCAAAAGTGATATTCACAAACCTACGGTAACATGAAGAATATTTAAAATAGCATACCGTAACACATATCAGCAAAACTGCAAATGAATACAAAACGATAACAGACTTTTAGACATAATACTCCATAGAATTCTATTTTAGATAATAATAACTTGTAATTGTAGACGAAACCATTATAAATGATTTTGTATGGGATAATTAAATGTTATAGAAAAAATTAATGAAGATATAAACGTGATATGTATAATATGAAAAACTATATATACAAGGTAAACTTATTAACTATTGAAATTTTTAACAATGTAGTAGAAGTTAGATATATTTAATTGTAACAAAGTAATTGCAGTTTAAAATTCAAAATGTGGGACAAAAGGCGGAAACCTGCAGGAGTCGGCAGTGTTTTGTACAGATTTTTTAAATAAAAAGCATTATACCAAAGATGTTTTCTCGAAAATTTTAATTATATAATGTGGATAAGTTCCTCCCAGGAACATCAACATCAAAATTTCTCGTTTTCATCTATTGTAATTTATTTATAGGTACTAATATGATTTGTTTATTAAGACATTGTTTTCAATGCCTGTAAAGAATCTGATTTTAAATTAAAAATAAAATTTAATTTAACTATGAAGAAAATCAGAGGTCCTTTTTTTTCCCTTTCAGAATTCATCTAAATCATAATAATTGTTGATACTTTTATAATTGAATCACTAATTCTCATAATACTAAACACAGCCTCCCGCCCCCCACAGTTGGTAGTACAAGAGCAAACCATTAGAGTTGACATTGTAGTAGTAGTGGCTTACTAATATAACTATAGTAAAGGCAGTGATGCACTCAAGATATAATATTATATTTGATAGCACTCTGGTATAGTTAGTTTAAAACTGGTGTTGGTTATAGATTATATAAAATGATACAATAAATTATACATAATACATTGGTTTAAACATTGCGTCACAATTTCCCACTGTTCATAACTAATTGTTAATTTTACTAGTCATTTCATTTTATATTTAGTACTAGTAAGATTGTAAGTTAGCTATGTAACAATTAGTATTGGCAGTTATAAGGGATAAATAAGAGCTATATCCTCAAGTGAATTGCTTCTTTTTTAATCATCGATTAATTTATTATTCTTATTGTTATTAGAATCATTAATTTATTTTTCGATACGTTAAATCATTATTCAAATTACTAATGTATTATTTCTTTACAGTTGAAAACCTTCTTTATTAGTTTGTTTTTTGGCATAGTAAAAAGATATTTTTTGCACTCCATAATCGTTTACCGTCAAGGAAAACTATTTACATTTTTTATATGGTTTTTTTCCTGGAAAATTGGTAGTCAAATACTACTAATTAATATAACATTTTAAATTTTAATAGATAACACTTTAATGATAATTTAGAAAAAAAAATACTTGGAAAATAGCTGGAACTTATTTTATGTTTTTAATTTAACAGATATGTTCCTAAAAGCATGTTTTTCTTATTCAGTAGGTTCAGAAAATTATATTGTATATTTTCTTATTCTAAAATATTCATTTTGGGAAAAAAAAGTAATATTGATTTTATAAAAAAAAAGTCTATATTTATTAATATTTTTACTTACTAACTATTCCTCAGTAATGCTATAAAAGTTTTTTTTTTCAAATGTTTCAGAAATTGATAACTCGAGAGATATTTAAGAAATCAAAGTAAATTTTTTTACTGGAAGATTGCTGATTGATCGTGTTTATCAATGAATGGAGTATGGTCCGGGTGTGGTCAAATTAAACTCAGATAGTAAATGGGTGTACTATTTTTATTTGAGACAACGTTTCGCCCCACGTTGCAGGGCTTCGTCAGGGCTAAAAAAGATACAAACACTTGGCATAGTTAAAAAAAAAATTACATTAATGGAAAATAACAGGGGTATACAATGAAAAGTAAGATTTAATAAGAAAAATTAAAGGTTATAAACAATAAATGAAAACGTTAATAGTAACAGATAGATAAGAGATAAAATAAGAGAAGAAATATTAAAGAAAGTACAAATTAAGAGAAGGGAAAAGAATAAAATCAAATGAATATTAATGAGACAGAATTCATACCTGTTTTGACGGAATTTTTAGCCCTGACGAAGCCCTGCAACGTGGGGCGAAACGTTGGCTCAAATAAAAATAGTACACCCATTTACTCTTAAGTTTTATTTGACCGCACCCGAACCATATTCCATAATTTTTTTTATCTTTAACAATGATAGCAAATGATATTCGTACAAATGTAAAAAAAAATCAAACCTGGATGATATAATATGAGTTGACCTAAAAGTTAAATTGTATATATTTGCAAAAATGTTGAGATTTATCTAGTTGAACCATGTCAACTCCAACAGACGCATCAGTACAATCTTCAGACAAAACAAAAAAAAAAAAATCATACAACTGACAACATCAACTATATTGTATATTTTTCACTATCATATCTCTCCAACACTTTATATTATTTAAGAAATGATAATATTCGTATTCTAATGTACCAACTAAATCATAAAATATTTCTTGAATGATCTTTTAATATAATGACATGGTCAGTTTGGCTAATACTGATGCTCTATGTTTAGCAAACTGCCGAGTCGCAGGCTTCCCGCCAGGCTGAGGCCCGGAGGAGAGCTATGGCTCGACGGCGAGCACAGACCCAGAGGGCCAGGAACCTGAGGCTGAGGATGGGAACGCCCCCTCCCGTCGAGGGCAGGAAGCACAAGCACCTTCAGACCCATGAGTACCTGGAGGATGTGAGTTATTCAACCTAATTTATATAAGTTACATTATTGTATTTACAACATTTATAACGACTTTAGTCTCTATGAATTATTATTTGTATGTATTCTTGAAAGCCTTTCTAAGTCAGAAATCATTAGACTATGAGTTATCACAGTTATTTTTTAGACTAAAACAATAAAACAAGTCAACATCCTCAATTCGATTAGACAATTTCTCATGCTTTTATGTTTTTCTTGGTGTGCCGAAACCGAAAACTAATCTGTTTCCTTCCTTCGCACATAGATTTTTCGCAAAGGCGTGACATTTAACACCAGTATTGTAGCAAAAATCGAGAAAATATCTTATAGCCCCTGGGTTGCTCAACATATCAATTTCAATTATTTATCATATCATTTTTTTTATACCCCTCCCTTGCCATTTCTGGCATACGGGGTGCGGGAGCAGTGGGGTAGTGCGCTAGGGTTTGCGCATGCCACTGCTCCCAAGGATCACCAATTTTTTTTTTTTTTTTTTTTTTTTTTTTTTTTTTTTTTTTTTTATCATATCAAACAGACTAGCACATACTACAAGCCATAAATCTGAATTTTTTGTATATATTTAAATTTGAGATATAAGATAATGTATTTATAATGGCTGAAATATAGGAATTTTTTTTTTCATTCTCTCCAATCTGTCATAGCAATTGTGGACTTTATTGATACCAGGAGGATGAAAGAAAACCTATCGTTCCAACGGTACCTAAACATCTGTATCAAAATGTAAAAATATACCAAATGGCACAAATCAAATACACTTCTAGGTCAATTTGAATTTAACATAACTATAGTACTATAGTCTTATATCTCAAATTCAAATTTACTTTTAATTTTGAGTTTCTTATAATTTTCTTAAAAATCTAACAAATTTATACTCTATAGTTATCATCAGGAAAAGAACAATGAAAAACTTCCTAACGGATCCGAAATAATTGTATTTGGTCAAATTATACACAGAAGATTTCAAGTCGATCTAGAAAAATGCACCAGTGAATTCACTCTCTCCGGTAACTGAGAAAAAAATCAATTGATTCTTTTTTAAAGCATTTGCTTTTAAATAATCAAATCTAGCATTTTAATTTTTTTTTTTTTAAATTTCAGAAAATTAAAATGAAAAAATTTATATAAAACTGAAAAAAAAAATAACTGGTTTAAAAAATCTTCAAATAAAAACCAATATTATATTCCAATTTATCACTCTTCAAAACCCTTATATTTAATATACATACCTCCAACAAAGGTAGAGAATTTTTTTATATATTTCCCTTTATCAATTCAGAACTTTTATTACTTCTGTATACTTTCACATGTCAAATATTTTGGTTCCATAAGAAAGGCAATATTTTTCTTATTCTGACGATACCAATAATGTATAACTTTTCTAGATTTGAAGTAAATTAAAACAAACTCGAATATATACAAACCTTCATAAATAGTTTACCTTATATTTGGTATACCAAATGTATTTAAATTTATTTTATACTATAATGTTTGGAAGATGATAGGTTGGATACCCAAAGATGAATGATTTTCTTAAATTTTTTTAATCATACATTTGTAAAAAATCAGTACGTGATTAAAAAATCCTGAGTCCATTTTAGTTTCGAGTACACAAAAAACACTTAGATAAGTCAAAAACAACGAATTGAATTTCAAGTAAGTTACTTCTGCATACATCTATCTGTAATAAATTAAAGGTGATTGAGTGATTAAAGTGATGAAATACAAATATGCCAAGAAACTGATAGATAACTGAGGCGAATACATTACTGTCGAAGTTGGTCTAGCATAAATTAGGTCTGCTTGTTAGCTAGTATTCAGCGTATAAGATAATGAGATAAGAGTGCTAATTAAGTATTGATCTAGTCCCACCGCCAATCTTGGGCTGGTAGAGGAAGGCAGGGATGGAAGTTGTTTCAGCAATCTATTTTTTTGGCTTCATCTATAATGTAACTAAGTAGGAAGACCTCTTCTAAAGATGATTTTAATCAAACTCTCCTACTTCATCTTTCTTTAAACATAATATTTATTTAATAACCATTTATTTATTACCTCGGTTTATCAGTTATTTGTACCCCTTATTATAGTCGTTTATTATTATAAGTATGCTGTTATTTTTTTAAAATAAATATTGTACGGTTTTCACGCTTGACCATCGCTTGTTATAATCATTCCAGAAAAAATGAAGTTACAAAATTCATCTATATGATAAAAGCCGTCTGCGTGTCTCTCTCGAAAGTATTGAGGGTAATGTATAGCTCCTTTCCCGCGTGCGTTTCTAATTTGGGTCAATAAAAAATTTAGGATTAAGGCTTTAATAGTTTTAACGACGACTTAAACAAATAAGAGGTATAAATATATCGGATTTAAGTCATCCGATTTTTTCGCTCTTTTTTTGATTTATATAAAGTCGGGGTCGGGGGTCTCATTTTCTAATGCCCCCCCTTGCCGCGAACACCGGAAGACCCCGAAGACGCCGCGACTGCAATGCCGCCCCAGCCTAAAGCCTCATGCAAGCTAGGACCTGGCCTACCCCTACCATTACGCCAGGCTCCAGGACACGCTGGCCA
>NW_027113812.1:198638-242039 GCF_000696795.3 Halyomorpha halys | reverse complement strand
TGCAGTATAGCACGAGCAGGTCCCGATGTATACAAAATAAGTAATATGTTAATCGTTAATTAATAAATATTATGTTTAAAGAATTACCAAGTGGGAGAGGTTGATTAAAATCATCTTTAGGAGGGGATTTCCCACTAGTTAAATTAATCAAACATAATTGTTTTTTAACAGTCACTATTATGCGTATAAAGTTACCCACTCACAAAAAAATAGGTCAATATTTAATATATTAATAAACTTATTAATAATTACTTATTTTAATGTTGATTGTATGCCATGTACTACAACACTACTGAATAGAAGACATTAAAAAGTTAATAAAATGATCAAAAAAACTAAAAATCATATTCACACTATTGCCGAAGCTATATAAAAATTCCAGCCTAAATCAATGTTAGGCCTCCTAACTCATTGTCAGAATGGAGTAGGAGGTAGATTGTTGGCCTTATTGCTCAGACCAAATAGTTAGTTTTAGTTCAATGACCCTTCTTCAGTTCCGTGACCATCCGTAATACTGACCACATATAATTTGTAGAGCAATCAAATGGAACAGTAATGTACATATAATAGTAAAGTGTAATTTGTGTTATCAACTATTATCACTATCTATTTTACAGTATCAAGTGCGGCATTTATGGAAAATTGATTTTAATTTTAAATCTTCCTTGTAATTGTCAATACACTCCTGAAACTGAAAATAAAACAAATTACCTGAACGATTGCTTTTGAGCTTAATTATAATCGAATATGATCCACATTGTTTATGTTTAGCATTGAGACACAAGAACTGAAGAGTAAAATTGATGGAAAAAAAATTAAATAAATTTTGTGGTATGACCTCCATTTAGCGGGTTTCAGCCACCGGATTTCTCTGCTCATAATCTTAATCAGAGGTTTGAGGAAGTTGTAATGCCACTTTTTTCTCTTTAAATAGTCCGGCATATCGGCACCACTCCGGGTAAAATATTTTTCTTTTGTAAATTGTTTTGTGCTATAAGAGCAGAGTAAAAATAGTTTGGCGATAAAAGATAATGAGTTATAAGTTACATCGATAGCTCGAGAGATAACGTTCAATGAGAAAAAAAAACTTTTTTAGTTTTTTTTAGTTTGTTGGAAAAGTTTGCTGCTGAATATTTGTCCATTATCGTGATACAGCATAAAACTTCCATTAAGCATTGATATGCATTGATAAATTCATTAATACTATCACATTCGAAATAATAATTGAAACATGCTCATCTAATGTCTGTTTTAATGATGAGTGCCGATTAATTATGTATATGTAGATATATAACAGAGACTTAACATATGGAGGAGAAGAACTATCAGTAAACTGCATGCAAATGCTAGTCAGTCATGTGGCTCGAAGAAATCCATCTGGAAGCCTCTATATTACATTGAATGCCACTATAGTTGGCAAGAGACCTAAAGATTGTGATCCAGTGATCTAATTCGCTCCATTTATTGGTGGACTGTTCATTATGATGTGAGATAATGCTCGCCAGCATAATGCAAGAATTGTTACCAAAAACCAAATGGATTTACATAATCAACAATGATGAGCTACATGCAGCAAACTGGAAAGCAGTAGTCCAAGACAGGCAGGCTTGAAGAAAGCTGGTTTGGACCACCAAAGATCTGCAAGGTCTGTAGAGCCAACTGAAAACAAAATTATGATTAGAAGTTATCACAACCTCGGAGGAGTAGGTCAAATTTTATTAGTATCAAATTATAAATACAACTTTCAGTGAGAAAAAAATATAGAAATAAAAATTAATATTTAGTACCAAGAAATAGTTTTTTAGGAAAATCAATATATATGCAGAATCATTCATAATTTGCACCATAAATATTAGTAAAAAAGTTGTTACAAATTTTTGTTTATTTTTTATATATAAAGTACTGTAGTGCAAGTCATAATTTAGTATTTGAAAACCGAGCTTTCATGCAGTCCAAAGATGACAGACAAGTTTTTTATAGGTGTTGGAATATACTAGATTACTCTAGCACACTAAAAAAAGTGCTAACATTTTTTTCTTGTAGAAAGTAATATTTATAAATTTCTATTCATCAGTTTTGAACACTGAAACTCATGAAACTCACTCCTCCAAAGTTGTATCGACTTTTGCTAAGTAACTATTTACAGATAAATAATTAATCGTCCATTTACTATTAGAACACAAAATGGATTGATTACATATACCGCCATATATAGGAATAATATAGTTCAAAAATTGTGTTTTTGTTTTGTTGAATTTTTCTTTTTGCCTTGAAATTCCAAGTACTGTGGTACGCTGTACTACTTGTACTATGTACAAAGCTTGACTTACAAGTGGAAATTCTATACGCTTTCGAAAGGTGGTGGGTAAATGTTTAATAGGAGATTGATACTGCAAAATACAAAAAATGCTGCAATTCCGTTTTGATTAATTTCAGTCTCTTAGAGATGGATAGCATATGGAATCTATTTAGCGTAGGAACAATGTAAAAAAAAAAAAGTCTTCTAGCACAGGGTTTATCTATGGTTGATAAAACAAAAATTCAAAGGACCCCTCTCTTTTACCTCTTCTTGTAATTTAAATTAAATATTATTACAAAATTCTTCCTCAGCACTGCTAAATTTTCTAGGTTACTAACTGCAACAGGAAACAGTTTTAGCCTGAAGTTTCATCATATTTATTTATGTTATCGCTTATTCTGTTACTTCTTATTATCCAGAATACTTTGTCCTATTGTGACATACAAAATTTATATTATTAGAGATATAATAATGATTGTCTGTCTGCCTTTCTGAGTAATATGTTACTATTATACTAAAAATCTATTTTTAAGTTTGCTACTGTATATGACGAATGGACTCAATCGATTTACTAGTGTAACGATGAAAGGTTTTCTTGCATGAAAAAAAAAATAAAAAAGGTGTTCTTTATTGATTTGAATAAGAAACCTTGAATAAATCAAAGGTTGATTCTCCATAAATCGCGTCCAACTTTTCAAGCGTACCGTTGGTCCAAAAATTTCTTTGATATAATATATTCAGTAACCTTGAACTACCCCATCTCTTAATAGCTAACATGACAATCGTTCCTATCGATTGTAGATGATCAAGAAGTAGGATAGTTATCGGGCTGTATTCTCTGAAGAATAATAAGTAAGAGAAAGTAATAAATATGAAAAATGAGTATTAATGTGTTTCACTGCTGATTTTTTGTTTATGTTAATAGCATTTAAACGTTTATTTGTATAATCGTTGGCTTCTCTTTCCGCAATTATCTGTTCCAATTTTCATAATCAAACTTAGTAGGGTAAGGGGTGATGCTAAAAATTGATCTAGATCCTTCTCTGTTACTCGCTGATAACTTTCGTAAAAAAAAAAAAAGTTTTATTTATTTTTTACATATGCAATTAATTAATTGTTGTGGACTTTATTTTTAAACACGTACCCCGAGAAAAAATAAACAAAGAGGAAAATGTTTTGCTTCTTATTTATGTTATTAAAATAGCATCCTATATTATATGCATTTATATTATAGCATCCCATAATTTTATCTCAAATGAAACAATGAAAAAAACCTTAAGAGTAAAATAATTTACTTTTATAATGTAAATTTTTATATTTAGTTTTTATGATTTTTTTTTAGTAATCATACCAATATTTCAATGTCTAAAACAGCGAAAGTTTACTGTGCTGTCATGTTTATTTATTTTATGGCTTACTGCACAGTGGTGCTAAGTATATTTCCACTATATTTACGAAAAACACAATTGAAGGTTTTCTCTTTTAGCAAAATTAATTGGATACAAACAACAAATGCAAACAAATGTATTGTTTGTAAAGTTAAAGAAATATACTTAATGCCACTTTAAAGTAGCCCATCGAAATATAAATAAAAAAAAATTGCCCATGGAAACTGGGTTCATAGAATCATTTGGATTTTTTTTTCCAAGGTACTATTCCGTATTTTAAGCCCCTAGATTTATTTCCTGAGATGTATTCTTTAATGAATAAGAAGAAAAATAAACGAAGAGAATTACAGCTGCTTCTCTTTGTTACTTTAATGATTATACAAAATTTGTTTCTAGAAATTTAGAGATCGAATTTCTAATTATCAATGCAGAAAATGGAGTTAAATGAATTATGCGTTTGATAAACGAAATCACATTAAAAAAAATTGTTAAGGGTTCAACGAACTCAGTAAAAAAAAAAGAAAAATCATTGAGGAAATAAAACCAGCGGGCAAACAATCCACCCAATGCTTTGATCCAGAGTTGGATTATTGATAATTGCTTTCTTCCACATCAAAAGGAACACTGGCGATTTAATTTGCCGAATGGCTCTTACTTTAATGGTGAAAGCTTCAAAGAAATTTCTTAGAGTATCATTTCTAATATTGTCAGTCAAAGAGAATGGTAAGAAGTTGTGGTACTGTTATGTAATTAGAACTAGTTGCAGGATTCATGGGACTTTATAAGACACCGTAATTGATTGCATTGAACTTCCGAAATTTATTCAGGTATAGTCGTAATAGTGAATTCTATTCAATTACTAACATATCGCAGCTACTAGCCTAGTTGATATAATATCAGCCTATATAATCGATAAACACAATCGATCGTAAAATTCCTGTTTGCAGCAAGTTAGACTGTTCTGTGTAACTAGAATATCAAATAGCAGTGTGGCTCGATATACCTGAAGCATATCAACAGCCACTTTTTATCAAATCTTCAATATTTTGTTTTAAATAAACGTACCTGTAAAAATTCCCTAACCTTGATAAAAAAAATTTCCGAAAAAAAAAAGAAAAAACAATTATATTATTTCTGTTTGGAAATAATGTGCATTTCTAGTCACTAAAGTTTAGAATAACCTGTTGTGAAAAGTTTAGTACTATAGAAAATAATAAAATATACAAATA
Source organism: Halyomorpha halys (assembly GCF_000696795.3). Taxonomy (NCBI): domain Eukaryota; kingdom Metazoa; phylum Arthropoda; class Insecta; order Hemiptera; family Pentatomidae; genus Halyomorpha; species Halyomorpha halys. The sequence continues at coordinate 237,123 of NW_027113812.1, read as the reverse complement.
CACATACATGCATTTATATATCAAAAAGAGTAAAATAAATATGCTAATTAGTTTATAATATAATAAGTATCTTTCAGCTCTTCGATAATCCACCAGAGGTACACGAGGCAGTGCAGACGGATGTGTTCTTAGACAGACCTCCAACTCCAAGTTTTACCATGGAAATTCACAACGGAATAGACGTCGGCACACAGATCTATCCCGGGGAACTGTTCCACTTCGACACCGAGGTGCGGCCTGTCCTTGAAGTGCTGGTCGGGAAGACGATCGAGCAGTCACTGGTGGAAGTGTTCGAGGAGGACGAGACGATGGCCATCAAGAAGCAGCAAGAGCTCCTGAGGGAGCTTCGGGACTCCGAGCTGGCGGAGGAACAGAGGCTCGCCGAGCTGGAGCGGAGGAGGAAGGAGCAGATCGTAAGTTCTCTTAGTTAAATAAAGCACAACTTAAAAGTTCGTGATCGATTAGTTAGATATTTTTTTCTGAAGACTTCAGTGGGAACACACTCAATTTTTTTATCCCGATTACAATTTTGATAATTGAGATTTGACTTGTGATATTATAACATAATGAGTGGGAAACAATTAGGTCCCTCTAAAATTCATGTTCGAAAACATGTGGAACAGCAGGAAAGACGATGAAAGATTCGTGCCCCGAGGGATGTTCTATTCACTATGATATTTTTATTGTTCCTCGGTTAAAATGGATTTTTAATGGCCTTTTATAAATAAAATTACTCGAAAAAAATTTAATCAATTAGAAATTAAAATAATAGAACATAATTTTTTCCCCTCATATAGTTTCATTTTTAGACGTTGAAACCATTTTTTAAATATAATTGACCATAAATCATTTTTTAAATACTATATATAATAAAGTAACATATAAAAAAACAGGTTCCTGATTTGAAAAAAAAAATATTATTTTTTTTTAATTAACTATTAAAATTATTACCATTATATTAATCGTAAATATGCTTAAATTAATATTGAATTCACTCCTAAATTAATGTACTAAAACATACTAAACATATTATGAAGGCTATATTATAAAATTATATTCTAATAAAAAAGATAGAAAGTAGAACATTTTATAGCAAGCTTTAAAAAATAATCAACGTAAAATATTTACGAAATAATATAGAAATAGGGTAATATCATTTTTTTAAGACAAAGGGAAAATATTTTAATTTGTTTAGTGATTTCTGAGCAGTTAAACTTACTTCAATTTTTTTGTATTCTACTTTTTGGGTATTATGGAACTAGCGGGCATATATGTTGTACGATTTTTCTGTTCCTACGAATATATTTGGTGAATAAGTTTGATGACTGTCAAAACTCATGTTAAACCAAACCTAACTGTTTTGTACTAAAATTTCTGACTGTATCACATCGTCATCTATTGATTTAAATTTAAGGCGTAAAGGAACTTAGGTGCTTTATTCTCATAACAGACTTTTTTTTATGATACCCTTCCTGGTCATTTCTGAAATACGGGGGTTATCTACAGGTTACCAACTTATTCTAACCCTGATGGGGATCAAGTTTTTTTTTCGCCGAACTACCTCAGAAATAATAATTTACCCAACAGGCCTGTTTCCAACCCACGTCACAGCAGTCACGAAGGAATAAAAGATGGCACTTCAACTCGCTCGACCATAAACGGCTTCATTTCTCATTTATTATCAGACCACGTTTCAATCTATTTATTGTCTTTTGTTGTTCATTGGGCCTCAACGTTCTAATTTACTTCAATTACTAAATTGCATATTTGGTATATTTATTATATATACCTTATATACTTAATTACTGAAGGACAGGATTCTTAATAATTATAAGGGCCTGCTTCCTTATGTTTGTTGACTAGGAATGATTCACTTAGAAGAGTAGGTTGTATAAAAAGGTGTCTATGGCTTATATGAAAATATCGAAGCCTTAAGAGAACAATTGAAGAGCTTCCATAAAAACGTTTTAACTACGAAATCACACAAACTTTTTTTTTCAGTTTAAAGGCTTCTCTCTGACCTAATCTGACGGTTAAAAGCTATGAATGTGCGTTTAATCCTTAATCAAGCCTCTAATGTTCCGTAATTGAAGATACATTATTGTGTTTATTATCGGCCGTGGATTAATATGAGGAAAAGTGATAGGAGGGTGGAAGGAATGTGCGATCAGGAGTGAACGTTTAGTCCTTCTTCAGGGCTAAGCACAAACATGTTAAAATGGAACAATATAACAAGAAAAGTTTTTTTTTTTTAAAAAACAAGAAAAATAAAAAAAATCAGACTAGTACATATAAACAAAAATAAAATGAATACATGCGTACCACTACAACCCAGGAAGCTTCAGGTGTGCAGTACTTTCTAAGGACGTACTGTTACTAGGCCGAAGGTTGTGCAAGGAGGTGATTTGGTCCGAATCACGCTCGACCGCCACATTTTCCCTAATTATGAGTACGCATTTTATGAGGCTGGAGGAGAATAAATAATTAAATAATAAATAATATAAATAAATAATAGGAATTAAATAAATAAATAATAGGAGGAGAATAAATAATTATCTATTACATCTAGATTTGAACCCTAGTCCTTGGTATTATTATCACAGTATTTTACCACTGAGCCACCCCGGTCCCAGTACAAATAAGTAAATAATAACAGTGGGAAAGAAAACGAGATGAAATGTTATTAAATATAAAATTTGAAATTATATAAATAAAATAACACAATTAAATATAATTCTTTTAACCTATTTTTAAGTTTTTCACTATATCTTTTATATCGTTTTCTTCCTCTCGTTTCTTATGATTTTTATTATATTTTTTATTCTTATTTTCTTTTATATTTTTCATAGTGTGTTATATCATATTTTTCTTGTTATGCTGTTTTATTTTAACATGTTTTTTATCTTTTTTGTACAAAGCACTAAAGAAAGCCTGAAATAAAGGCTGAATCATTGGTAAAATAAAATAAGTACCACCTATTAATTTTCTGCACACCTAAATGCACCACTCCACACTGCCGACTATTTTATCCTCATGAAAATATGCAGATTTGGTCAAAGGTAAAAGGTTTTGATTCTTGACCCTAAAAAGTTTTAAGAAATATCAGGTAGTAATTGACCCTAAGGAAAATTGCACTTGTAGCTCTCCAATTGGTTACCTATGGAAAATTGCACAACATGAATAGATACTCGTTTTTGCTTTATATAAGCAATGGTGATCACCTCGTTGCTAATTATATCGAATCAACTACAATTGAACGCGAGATCAATGGATGCCTTCATACTCCGATAAATAATTTGTAGCGCCCTTGATTGACCATAGCAAGAAATCAATTGTGATTCAGGTCTAAGCGAGTTAATCCTAGGGCTATTAATCATGCAGCCCTCGTGATGAATGGTCTCTATCTCCTAGAATAGTTATAATTTAAAATATTTCATATAATATTAAAGAAAATGCTTCGTATTTGTATATATATGATTATTTGTTTTTAATAAAAACAATGTATATATATGCAATCGGTTGTTTCAAATAAACAAAACGAAAGGTATTTTAGAGGAAGACTTTTTGAAAATTTGGAATTTAACACCTGTAAGACTATTTCAAAGATCATAGATAGATTAATAAGTTTCATTAAATCATTTCATTTACTCTTCCAAAAAAAAAAAATAAATAAATAAATAATAAATGAAAAATAAGTTATAGAGCCTCTTTTGAGAGTGGACAAATATTTGGGACAGTCAATGAACTACGAAGTAAATCGATTAATATCTTGACCTATTGTAGTGGCCTTTCTCATTATCATCACTTCCTGATGCCATACGAGCAAAACCTAATTCACATATGTACTTCTCCTATCGCCTTTGGAATCTAGGTCAAGAGTTCTTACAAATTTATGATTAGTAATTGAAAATCGCTAAGGGGCTTTACTATATCTTTCGTACGATCGTTAATTATTCCTTTGTACTAAAACACATCAATCAACATTGCTGATAAACCAGTCCAGCTCAACGGAATTATATAATATTCTAATTGTATGGGGATATTTATTATATAGTATGAGATGAAAATATATTTGTATTCTAATTATAAATTATATAACTAGTATGCCCAGTTATGTACAGATAACTTTAGGTCTAGATTGTTCCGAATCACGCTCGAACACCAGATTTTCTCCAATTATGAGTACCCACTCTATGAATCAACCCTGTGGTATTCTTGAGTTGCTGATCACGAAGTTGTGAACACGAGCCTTGTACATATGATTGTGGTCAGGAAAGATCGGAGACAGATCCCAACGGATATTCCTGACTTTTCACTCACTAAATTGCTGTCTCTATTTCTCTATTTTGCTTCTTTGATTAACTATCAAATTCTTTCATAGATCATATTTACACTACTTTTAACCATACCCCATCGGCTGTTTCAAATAAAAAAAGCGAAAGGTATTTTAGAGGAAGATTTTTTGAAAATTTGGCATTTAACACCTGTAAGACTATTCCATATTCCATTGTGGATAAGACCGAAATTAAACATTAATTGATCCTACCGTGTATGTGCAGAGTTTAATCAAAATCATTAGTGGCACTTTTGAGAAAATTGAAAAAATCTGAAAAATTGATTCAATTCCAATTGGCCAGTCGATTTTATCGACAATATTTCTGTAATATGCCAGGCACATACCTCGCCCCTTAATGGTTGCCCCTTGATTTTAGTTTCAAACGACTTTTCTTTTTTGAACTGGGCTGCATACATACACAAACACCATTTTGTGTTATTTGGATTTAAGGGACCTCAAGCTTGTATGTATGTCGAAAATTCGAATTCAAAATTTTGCACGATTGGAATAGTTCCGCTTGCTAAATATATAAGGGACGCGATCGGCATGCGCGGGTCCCAGAGCTCTTGGTTCTGAACGTTATGGGTTCGATTCCCACTTGGGGTAGTTAATATTTATTTCTCGGCGGTCCCGATTGTGAACTTGATACTCCCACTCGGTTTGCGAGCGGCGGCTACTTTGGTAACCGCCAGGATTAGCAAGGAGGACCAGGAGGCCCGGACAAGTTTCCTCCACCATTTACCATTACCAATACCAAATATATTCCCCATCCGGGTAAGTGAACGTGAAAATGTTGTTTGATTCCAGAGGAGAATTTGGCCAGCATGAAGAACTAATCCTTTTTTTTATTTTTCCCTTACCATTTTTAAGTCATCTTGATTTTGACTGTACTCCCTTTTAACATTATTATACTAACAATATAGCGATTTTTGTTTTACCATTATTTACTAATCTGATCCTCTACTTCAAACCTTCCAGAGGGACAGGATCGTGGAACACAAAGAGGCTAGCAAAGCCCAGCAGGAGACCGAGGACAGGGTAGCCGCTGCGGTGCTGACCACAGGGTACATCGCTGATCTCCTCCCTTCCGTCCTCAAGGGTCTCAAAGACGGTGGATATCTCTTGGGCGATGCGCGCGAAGGTGAGTATTTTACGTTAAGCCGCGGAGCATAATGGATTTTATTTGAATCATTATTACCATCTTTAAAAATTCATTGTTGACGTCATAGGCATAAACGATAAGCCTTTTAAGATGATCATTTTCTTCACGGAAGGGTTAAATGTTTTCTGAACTAATGACTGAAAATGATGTCCATTTGAAGCCCTCATTGACAATACCTATGGGCAGGCAACTAGGCCAATCGAAAATCGTTACCGCCTCCTATCTAAACACTCATTAATCACTGACAGCTCTTTTGTGCGGGTGAGATTATATAGAAACTCTGAGCTGAATAGTTCTTTTTTTATGATTTTAATAATAGGTTATTGGTCGTAAATAAATTTTCATCATCTTTTATTTAATTATGTTTCCTAAGTTACAACATAAGTTATACATAGATATTAACACATATTACATGGAAAATCGGAATAATGAAGTATTATCGGATGATAAAAATCGCACAAAAGTAAAAACCAAATATCTGACCGGTCTAATTTTTTTATTTTTCTCTTCCAGATCTGCCTCGCGTAGAGAATGTGTTTAAACCGATCCAAAAAGACATTCAAAATATCATCTATTATATACATTTTAACATCATTAAAGCAATATGTTATTTTATTATTTTTATTTTTAACTTTGTCTCTCCCCCTTCTAACAACTTATCGTTCACTAAAATTTGTTTAATAAAAACTATTTGGTTGATACATTGCATTGAGTCACTAAAAGCAAAACGTTTTCTTCAAGGATTTAGGGTGAAGTTACAAGAAATCAAATGAAAACCGATTTTAGGCAACTTTACCAGTGTTCATTGCCTCAGGATGAACTGAATTCATTTTCAATATGTTCTCTTATTTACATATATAATGAACAAAAAAATAAATACATAAAGCGATTTTTCTCTTTCTTTAGTTAGTCGTGTTAACATTTTCCCAAAGATCTATCTCAAATACTTCAAAGATTCAGCCTACAAAAAATAAATCCGTATCTAATATGATCGATAATCGGTATAACATGCGGTACTATTTTTGCTAGAGGAAAGTAAGGTAATTGCTGAAAGCATGTTTTCATCGATTTTCTAAATAACAATATTCGAAAACAGTGGGAGAATGTTCATTAACAAATAAAAATAAATTTATGAGTGGAGTATTTAAATTATAAATTCTAAAATGTCTTTTGAATAGTCTCGAATATTTTAAGAGCTAATTAGAAATTAATATTTATAACATTAGATATTAGGAAAGAAATTGTTTATTTTTATGAATATTTTAAATACAATACTTATATTTATTTTTTGTACCATTTTACTATTTCAACAATTCATATATGAGTCGTCCAACCACCGAACTCGTTTAAACCTAAAACAAATGAAGATGTTATCACCATTTCTCCTTCAAATCTGTGCATTCCCGAATTCACAATAACAGGCTGTAAAAAATGTCCAAACCATTAAAATAAAAGTTATTAATTATTAAAATATTAAAACATAACGCCAACACATAAAATTAAAAAAAAAAAAATACTGAAGGGATAATACTCAGAACAAACTTTTGTAATAAACTCTCAAATTTTGAGCAATGTGATCTAAAAATTCGAAGGCACTTGACGAATTTACGACATACCATTTCAATTCTTATAAGTTCATTGTATTAAAATAAATATACAAGCTACTTGATTATTCAAATAATTATGATTCATCACATCAATTTCATTTTTTTTAATCCAAGCGTTTAATAATTAACAGTTTTATTTTAGAATATATTTTATTGTCATAAATATAAATTATGTTGTTATTTGTTTTTTTTAATGCCAACTACTAATATTAAGTGTAGTACTTTTGTTGTCTGACTTAAATGACTGTAAGAGCTTCGGGTTCAGCACTTAGCAAAGAAACTCTGTTTTTAGAACGACGATTACACAAGGAGGTGATTTTTTCAAATTCACGCTCAACCACCAGATTTTTTCCCAATTAAGAATACCCACTTCATGTGGCTGGGTGTATCCCAGGTGGATTCCAGAACCCATAGGATTGACTCACGGATGAAGTAGCAGAATAAATAATTATCTGTTACAGTTGGATTCGAACCCGGGTGCCACTCCGTCCCATGAAAAATATATCTATTAATGTATAAATGTATTATTAATAGTCAACTGCTTCGTGTTAATTTTAAATTGATTAAGAATATTTTAAATAAAGTTTCTCTATGTTCTGTTATATCCGACCAACAAATATTTAAAGTCATAAACAAATGACTATTATCTCATTACAAATGGATTATTTTGTTGAAGGTTAGCATGTATCCCACGCTCCTTGATGGGACATAATTTATTAACCATTTATTTTATGAAAGTGTTGGATAAAGTGATTACTTTGAGAAAGAAATGTTATTCTTCTCTAAAGGCACCGAAAAATACTGTTTTCTGAAGACCGGGCGAAACCGTTTTTATAATTAATCCTTATGTAGCATTTTTACACAATTAATCGAAAACATAAAGATCAAATAAATAAGAAACATAGTTCAGAATTATTTTTCGTATTGATGTTTTTATTATATATTTTTCAGATATCGAGGGTAACTTCATGGACTGGTTGATGCAAGAAGTAAAGACTGAAATGCAAAAAATGGTTGAAAATAGAGATCTCCTCACAGGTCAGTCATTGTCTAGTCACTCATGTTTATTTTTATTTTTATTCTTTCATTTCATACAATAATACAATATTCTCGAGAAATACAATTCTCAACAATCTAAAATATACTCAATAGCATGTCACTGCACCTTGAAGTATGAGAATGTACCGATAACTGCAAGGTTTAGTAATTTTTTAAACAATGAAACGTTTATTCCAATTTCAGAACTCAGTTGTGATAGTCTAGTTCATTTTCTCATAAGCAGACTATACTGACTTTAAAACATTTCCTAACATTTATTTGACTTGTTTAATCGAAAAATACTATCATAAATATAATAGTTATAGTTAAATAACCTTTGAAAACTAATTGATTTCTCATACAAACACTATTTACTATCTTACGGTCTGATAAACTCCATGACAGTTACTGCCCTGGTAGTGAAGCTACTGTTACTTGGAGTCCGTTTATTAGAAATCGATGTTGTACCATCTGGCAGATAACATTAAACGCAGGTAAAAAACTTTGAAAACCCCTGACATAAGGTATATTTTGAATTTGGCTTTTACACTTACAGTTGGCGTCCTGTTTTATGACTGTAAGGAATTGCAAAAAATTGCAAACTTGAATTTTTTGTCCAATAAAATTAGTCCGATATTAGTGTATTTGATACTGACTTTGCACCAGCCCTTATTCAGTCGTTTTTAATTATTGATAGTGTTTAACAAATTTAGAGGTTTTAGCACGTTAATAAAAACACAGAATTATCAATTTCATAAACCATGTCATAATTAAGTTAGAATAACGAATATCCGTTCTCAAAACTAATTACCCTCTTTTCCAGAAATGCTGCGAGAGATCCTAGAGACTAGGGCAGAGATTTACCACGACCTCTTCGAGCAGGCCGCAAAGAAGAGAGGACATGACTCCGAGGACGAAGTCACTCCCTCCGAGTCTCAGGAGACGGAGTTGGTGGTCGGGGAGGAGTCCTTGGCCGAAGAACAACATGGTGAAGAGGTGATATTAGGCGACGACAGGTCCAGCCTTTCGGTGAGGGCTTGCACACTAAATATATTCATTCACATTATCATTTGTCATTTGAGGTCTTTGTAGCTTATTTATTACTAATGCTCATGAAACAGTATACTTTCTTTGGATTTGGAGACTTAGGGAAAAATCTCGAAAAAAAAAACGAGGTACCGTGATTCAGAGCTGTAGCCATCACAGGAACCTCTTTGCTCACCTCAGCAACTGGTTTTTTTTATTTTTTGTTTTTTTAATAGGTGCCTCGAAGAGAGTCATTTGAGCTTATCTGAAAAGTAAATATATAATTCGAGACTATTTCTTATAAATAGAGAGCAAAAATACATTGGAGAGGGGTGTCGAGGATTGACTATGTATTGCTATATCAGGTGTGCACGCTATTACTGACACTCCCACACCCCCTGTTGGGAATTAGATTCCTCCCTTTTTTGATAAACGGATAGCATTATTGTTTTCTACGTTATAAAACTACCTAATTAGAATACGTCACTAGAATTAAAGTTCTACGAAGAGCCCAATTGCTGATAAAAGTGTCAGTAATTTTATAAAGGCGTGCGTGTTTTTGGATACTCAAATCTTTACATTACAATATAGTTTTGTTGGGAATTAAGATTGGAATAGTGTCGTATGCTTACTATCTAACATCAGTATTGGAATGGCAAAAAGAGAATTCAAGTGAAGAAACTAAGGAATAAAATCATTCACCCTCCTCCTTAGTAAAAACTTTTTCAATTGAAGGTTAATTGATGACAAAGCATTATTCCTGTAACCTTAATTCGTCAATGTTGACTTGATTTTCTTGGGATCCTGTAGCAGATTAGTGTGGCTTCGATTTGGCGCTAATTTTGAATTCTTAGGTGCCCTGAAATGCTTATTTTTCAAGGAAGTAGGAGCGTCAGCAATTGTTTCCTTTATTCAATATTTTTCAAGTTATTCGAAAAATTAAAAAAAAAAAAAAAAAGTGACCGGATTTCCACAGAACATGCACTGAATGATTTTAAAATATAGGTACTCAGTTGAATACTCTGTATCTTTACTGATAATGTTCCGGATTAGATAATTATTTTGTACAGAATTAGTTATCATTAATTTATTATATACTTTTTATTACTATTTGGGGGGCTGGGGTGAGAGAGAACCGTTTCTATGCTACAATCAGTAGAAAAAACAGATTATCAGTTATTTTTCAGCGGTAATTGTGTACATTTTGACCGATTTGGTATACAAACATTGAGGATCAGAACCTTAAAAAATGAGAAAGAATCGGTCCATTCTTTTGCGGCCTTTATATCGTGAAGATCTATTGAAATCCGTTTAGCGGGAACTTGAACCGATTACGAGACCTTCCTCATTTTGGGAGCTGTTGTGTGGTGTAATTCTGCATTGTTTTACAGTAAGAAAAAGATAAATTAGTAATTAAAATATAACCAATATTTATTATAAAAATAGACACATGTGTCTGAATATTAACTTTGCAGCCCTAAATATCCAGCACATACCTCTACTGTTTGTTTTGTAGTATTGGAATATGCCATTGTGCTCTATTAGTTGTCTGAGTGTAGCTGTAGTGCATGAGAGTGATGTAGTGACTGTGAGTGAGTGATCTAGATTGTTTTTATATTTTTATTTAATAGGGAAATTTAATGCACGTGGAATCAGACATCACAACACTGACTTTATTTGGTTTACTATAATTATGAATAAGAATGAAACAAAACATTTTATTCAAATAAAAAAAAAAACTTATATGTTTTTAGTGGTCAATGAACTATGAAAAATAGTCTGTATCGTCATAGAATTTTAATTTTTTGTTTGCTAAAATCTGTATCCCCGATTTGCATTACTTAATTTTGTTGTTGTTGACGTCTTCAAACAAGCATGTTCAATACAAATCTAGGTAAACAGGACACATTTTTTTTTAGTTTGCGATAATAATTTACAATTCAAAATATTCATAGAAAAAATTCCCCAACAGTTAGGTTTATCTAGCATCTGACAAAACACTTTTGGAACCGAACTAAGCCCCGTTAAGCAGGAAGGGCAGGTGCCTGAGGTCGGAGGGCCGGGTACATATTTTGAATCATATCTCGGCTGAGGAGATTAGCCTGTTCGGGACCGTAACAAACCGGATTGGTCGCTAGGGTCCTCTGCATTGTCGTCGGCCCTGTGCTAGTACACCTGTCTTTGTCTCTGGCCCTCTGCATCTGGAGGCCAGTGGCGGTCTTGTAGCTCTTATATGCGGACAGTGGGGAATATGAAAGTCATATCAAACATAGCAATATGTTTTCTTGATACATTTTAAAATTCTGTCTATTGTCAGTGAACAATGATCCTTATATTGAATCCCAAATCCTCCAATCCCACATCACCACCCTTGAAGAATGGTACCCAAAATGGAGGATTAAAATAAATCCCAACAAATCACATTTACCCTTCGTCGTAAACCCATGACCTCTTGCCCCACAGTATCCTTTAATAATAATAATAATACCCCACACATTCCTGTCGAACAGATCCGTTACTTAGGACTTCATCTGGACAAACGACTGACATGGAATCCACATACAAGACTGAAAAGACATGAAACTGTTCGTCGATTCCGACTATTACTACATTTACTAAACAAACGGTCTAAAGTGCCAATCTATTATAAAAGACTGATCTACATGATTATTATAAGCCCTACCCAGGTAGGCCCAGGGATACGGAGTTGAGCTTTAGGGCTCCAGTAAATCAAATTCCTCCCGAACCCAATCCTTACATTCCGAAACCCTTCGTAAAATCCTCAATGCTCCTTACTTTGTCACAAATCAAGTGAACCATCAGGACCTTAATGTCCCATATGTTGCCGATTTGGCCAGAACCAGATACCAATCCTTCCATGATAAACTTGCCAACCACCCAAATCCACTGGTTTATAACCTGGCTTCTCCTTCATCACCTCATAATCCTCCTAGGCGTCTGAAAAGAAGATGGCCTCGAGATCTTCTCCTCTAGAAATGTTATTGGAGTTCTATCTATGGGTAGTTTCCTCACATTTCTGTATCATGTCACTGTGTCACCTACAGCAAATTTACTTTTTGTATATGTTTTATACAGTTGTAAATAACAATAAATAAATTAAAAAAAAAAAAAAATTAAATGCATGTATATTATCAACCTACCTGAGAATTTGTTTTGGAATAAATACAATTCGGTACTTACATTAAAAGCAGTATATCTCCATACATTATTATTATATGAAAATGAAAAAAAAAAGATTAAAAACTGAAAAAATAAAATAGCAGCACAGCAGATACTCATTCGGAGAAATAGTGATTCGCGCCTTTTAAGAATGAGAGTCACGCAAGATTATTAATAAACAGGGCAAGTAAGACGAAAAATCCTAGTTTACAGGGAAGTAGTGGAAAGGTACCATGTATTTCGTTTTAAAGAACACAAAGAAGAAACTATGTTCTCAATATTATAACTAGCACGTCAAAATTCAAATTATTGTTTTTAGTCACGGTTGATTGGAAATTGGTGGGAATCAGACCAAAAGTGTAACAGTCCCTCTTCTCAATAATAAACTTGAAATTATTAGGGGTTTCTATTCTGCTATAGTTGTAATAATAAGGCTGGCTTAAAAAAAAATCTTTTCTATATTGCTCATGATAAATTATTTCTAATATCTAAAAAAAAAAATCGAATAATCCTAAAATTATAAATCTCCTGGAACTTTAAGTCACTCTTTTGAAATATAAAAAAATTCTCTACTTTACAAAACTACAATTATCTAAATCAGACCGATATTAGCAAATATTTTTAGCCCGAATCTTTGTGTATTTTGTAAATATGCTGTACAAGTTTTCATGGAAACAGATTATCAAGAACAGATATAACTCACTGGATATCGATTCCTATTTTTAAAAAATGGCAGTGCCTATGGGGTTGACATTATTACTAATGGCTCTCCTTACGAAATAATGTGAAATAAGACTGGGCCCAGAAAAAGTCGGGAATTAATAATGATAAAGTTCTTTTGTTCATACATTTCATTGGCTCCCAATATTTTTTAAACCACATGCTGCGAAACCTTATGGGTCTCGGAACAAATGTCCAATATGACCTTTGTTATCAGGAATTAACGGCACAATAGACGAGGAAGAGAATTGCCAGAAACGAGGAAATGTGGAATATATGAGATAAGCGCTAGCATATGACAATGACACCGCTGACTGTACACAGATATATTAATAGGATATTAGAGTGCACCGCGGTATTTTTTGCGGGATATTAAGAGAGGGGGTGTGGCTAGTTAGGGGGACTATTGTACTGCACGTGCGGGCGATTCGATGCGCCGCCACACTTGCTGCGCCACCCTCAGCCACCCCTGCGCGTCTTATATTGTTCCGCTCAAGCTGGTCGTCCATATCCTTTCTTTGTTATTTTCAATAGTCATTTAAATATTTCTTTTAATAGTATGTCTTCAAAACCACGAATTAGTTAAAATAGTATCTATCAGAAAAAAAAATTGGATAAATTGAACTATAGAATATAGTTTGGTTATAAATATTACAATTTCGAGTAGATAATAATTATTTAATTTTGAAAAGAAAAAATTTAAATCCATGATTTAAGCTGCTTCAAAAATAAATTATCAATTTTTAATGTTTTATTTTTATAAATTTCGGATTTGTTAAATAATAGTGAACAACAAATAACGCAAAAAATCATATTTTTTCTATCAGTGAATATCATTTTAATATATTTGGTGCTGTATACGTACATATTTAAAAAATGAAACTAAAATATGATTTTTTTACTTTATTGTATTTTATCTATCTTTGGGAAATTGTATTGTTGCTGGTATTTATTTATTTGTACCTGGAAGATTAATAATTGTATTATCACAATGTACATAACTAGACATACGAAAGGGTTGTACCAAAAAAAAATCCCTTAAAGTAAGCTAAATACAACAGCTAACCTAAAAAAAATATAGAAATAAATATTTTAGCTAAATAAGACACTTTTTTGTCAGATTTTTAGTTATAAAACAAAGAAAATGTGACTCTGGCCAGATTTTCGTGCATGTTTGGCCATTTTTATTTATAAATCAATATATGTAAATTTTGTTTGATTTTTTTTTCATTTGGATGCTTTTCACGAGAGTGAACATACTTCGACGAAATATTTTCCAATATTTGTCCACATATATGATTAAATAAAATGACAGAAAAAAAAAACCTTTATGTTTGACCGTTTTTTATAGAAAAGGTGCTTCACCAATTAAAACTAAACTTCAAATCATTGTTATTTAAGGCAATGAAAACGTTAGCAATTAAACTTTGATCCACAATAACGATTTAAAATGGTGGACGTACTAAAATTTAATTTGATGATTATTTTATTTTACCGATCGAAAAATCTAGTCAACATACACATACAACTCAGTAAACGAACCTCAGCCAGTTAGTTGTCTGAATAACGTGACGTCTTATTACTTTGAATGTTACTACTTACCCATTTGTGACTTATATAAGTTTAGAGATAACTTATTTATTTTGTTATTTTTTCCTATAAACTTTAATTTTTCTCATTAAATAATCTATTTAATACATCTTAATTTCAATTTTTGTATCAATTCTTACCTTTGTAACATTATACCTAATATTCTTTTACTATATATATGTATATATAGTTGACCGTAAAAATTGATATATAGGAAGATGATCAGGGTTGCGGTCAAACTCCTTTGATATTTCTTTTACTATCATTTAATTTCCTGATATATTGATTGTTTTTGTTTTTTGTTCACTATAATGTGGTTGTTATCCTGTTTTTTGCTTTCATCTTTGATGGAGGCCTGAAATTAGGCCTATGTTAGTGCAAATAAAATAAGTTTCACTATTTGTATTAATTATTATTCTACTGACCGCATCCCCGACCATATTTTCCACACATCTAATTTTATGTTCAATAATAAATAATTTATTAAAAAACTTTCACACTTTCCGTGTATCCAGTTTATTTATTAAACATCTAATAGACGAGCTGACAGCTGGGTGAATGTGAAATGGTCATGGACTTTGGCGATTATTGAGAATTTTAATGACAATAATACAGGCGGCAAACTTGGGGATATTTTAGAAAGATTATTTTTAGAGGATGATCTTTTGTAAGATCATTAATAATTTCTGCTTCTTACTATATCAAATTTATTTTGTTAAATTCTTTCTAACCAACAAACATTAAAGTTTTTTTTTTAATAAACGTGATTAAACAAGTGTATTTCATTCAAATATTTTAACTAAATATTGGTTTATATAAGATTTTACTTGTACTTACTCCTCACTTTGAAGTTCTTTACTATGTAAAGGTTTGTAAACTATTAAAAAAGGTTAAACCTCCGAGGAGATAATAAAACCTCTATTATGTGCCTATAGCAGTTCCACTCATATTAACAACTCTTTATTTAGTTTCAATTATGAAGAACTCATCCTACACGATGTCCATATTGTGACGCAAGCGGTGATATCTCACTCCCTCCGCCCTTCCCCGTGTAATAATCATCAGCTGCATTGGGAAGACATGGAGGAACAATGCATGGTCCATGCGAACCCAGCAGCTGATGGAGCAGGTGGCTACTTTCCCTGTTTGGCAAAAGGCAACAACAGCCGCAGCAGCCCTAGCCACAGCAAATACAAGCAATTAGTCATGGTGTTTGGCTTCTCGGCTTTCCTCCTTTTTGGTATTACCACTTCGGTGTTCGCTGAGTGCATTCAAGTTAAGGTTACGGCCGACAAATTCTACACTGAACCGAGGACGTCGGAGTTTTTTTTTATCATTTATTTATTGTTATTTGCAGCTGCATAAACATATAGACAACTAAATTTGCTGCTAGTGACATAATGACATAATTAAAATATGTGAAAATCTACCCATTAATAGAACTCCAATAACATTTCCAGAGGGGAAGATCTCGAGGTCATCTTCTTTTCAGACGCCCAGGAGGATTATTAGGTAACGAAGTAACCACGTTAGAAACAAGTGGGTTTGAGTGATTGTGAACTTTATCATGAAAGGATTGGTATCTGGTTCTGGCCATACTGACAATAAATGGAATATTGAGGTCCTGATGGATGACTTGATTTGTGGCAAAGTAAGGAGCATTGAGGATTTTACGAAGGATTTTGGACTGTAAGGATTGGATTCTGGAGGAATTTGATGGTTTAGTGTAGCCCCAAAGCTCAACTCCGTATGTCCAGATGTGCCTTATTATTGTCATGTAGGTCAGTCTTTTGTAATGGATTGAA
Source organism: Halyomorpha halys (assembly GCF_000696795.3). NCBI lineage: Eukaryota > Metazoa > Arthropoda > Insecta > Hemiptera > Pentatomidae > Halyomorpha > Halyomorpha halys. The sequence continues at coordinate 220,659 of NW_027113812.1, read as the reverse complement.
AGCTTAAGACAGTTTGACCAGTAAATGTTGAAATAGTCGGAATCGATGAGCAATTTCCTATTATAAGGATTCCATGTCAGTCGTTCGTTCAGATGTAGTCCTAAGTAACGGATCAGTTCGACAGGAATAAGTGGGTTATTATTAAAGGATACTGTAGGGTGGTGATGTGGGATTGGAGGGTTTGTGATACAATGTAAGGATCTTTATTCACTAGCAATAAACATGTGTCATCGCCATACGTGGTGAGGATAGTGTTAGGATGGGTTGTAATGTCAGCTGTAAAAAACTGTATAAAGAATAGGACCAAGGAACTACCCTGATGTACACCAGCTGACTGACGAAATAGGGATGAATAAGGGCTGTTGTGATTTACTTGAAATAATCAGTCGGAGAGATGAGGACGGATAATGAGGGAATATGTACGGATAGTAATTTATGGATCTTGTATGGCAGTTTTGGTTGCTAGAAAAAGACTCCCGAGCAGTACATTCCGCGCTCCAATGAAGACGAGACATCAACCTCACGATGACATTGCTGGATAGTGGAGTGAGGCGATCAAAATCCAAACTGGTGATCTGGATGACAATAAAAATTATTTTTTTCTTAATTTGACTTTCAATTATTACTTATTGCTCTTGAGTGAAATGGGTTTATATATTCATCAACAAAGTTTTTATGAAAAATAATCTTTTTAAATAAATCAAATTAACGTTCATACAGTTATGAATATGAGTTATTGTTGTTGATAGCAGATTGTGCTCTGTATTTTACTTTGCCATGATTGGTTGCTGAACTAAAAGGTATAGTTTGAAAAAAAGGGGATTAAAATTGGGAAACATCATGTCTTCGGGTTTATATATTTATTTATCCTTATTAACTTTATCTTAATCTCTGGAGGAACGATCTATCTGTTAGTGTGTTAGTAGATATAGTCAATTATATTATATATGCCCAGCGATACGAGGGGTTATTAGGGGGGAAGGTCTTATTTAAAATATATGATGGCTTATCTGTGTTGTGGCACGTCATGCGTCTTCTAACCAGTGAATGGTGAATATCATGAAAACACGCTTCAGCTAGGACGGTTCTCGATAAGGGTTGTGTCTCCCTTAGAGGCTGGCCAGCTAGTCGTGGAATCTATCGTGGTGGTGATGGCACCCAGGTTGCATGCTACGACAAGGTTAGGGCCCCTGACCCCCAATTTATATTAAACAAAAAACACTACATAAAAATCGGTTGTGTAAATCCGACAATTTTATTTTCCCTAGTTAATTTAATTGACTTTATTATGATCGTTTTAATAAATTTCTTTACATAACAGGACTTAAAAACCGTGCAACGAACATCATACGTTATGCCGACTAAATATACGAGGCTGTGCTACATCTTATGAAATCTTACGTTATGATCGATCATCTAAAGACCCTCTGCTGTAGATTCTCTGCAACGTTTAGGTTGGCGGCACACCCTAGTTGACAATTCATAGGACTTCTTCTATCCAAATGGCTATTCAGCTCAATTATCTCGGAAATGGTAAAAGATAGACGAAATGGCCATATCTAGGTCAATTAATTTCTTTGTTAAAATCTAATAAGCGATTTTTTCATATGGGATTGTAGATTAGGAAAGACCAGAAGGTGGTTTGTGATCTAACGGCTCATGAAAGACTTATATTGGAAGTGTTTGCAAATGAAAGGTTGAAGGATTGAGCCAGTTTAATGTTAAGTAAAGACATTACACACAATTCACTGAGAAGCGCAAAGATGAATCTTCACTGTATTAACCCCGGAAAATATGGGAAATGCAGGCTTCGTGGTGAAAGTTCACTGGAATAGAACCGAGTAGGACAAAATAAACTCGGTCTATTTTCAAGTTAGGATTTGGATGAGAAGCTAGAATTGAATATACATACCTTTAGATAGTCAGTACTTTAAAAAATAATATTGGAGCAGTATTTTAAGGAATTTTAAATATCCTTTATGAATGTATAAAAGATTGGACCAGAAATGTTGAAGGCCCGTTGGACACATTTTTTGGGGACACACTTGCTTTTATAGGGTCATCTCATAAAAGCATTGAATTTACTATTAGCAACATTGTACAAAAAACTGGGGTTATTTTCTCTTTTAGTGCCAACGTACAGGCTGCACAAAAGCTAGTAGAGGTGACACTACGTAAACCAAGCCTACGGTACAATCTACAGTACGCAAAATCACCAAATAAAATTTAAAAAATGCTTATCATATGTGTTGCTATCCTAGCAGCGAAATAATTTCAATGGAAGTGGAAAAAAACTTGCAAGGAGTAAAGGCAATTTGGGAACGGGCAATATTTCGCGGGCAAATACATAATCATCTTATTATTTATAGAATTATGAAGGAACTGTGTTTTCAAATTAAATAATAAATATTTTTAAAGTGTTAAATAAAATCAATGTATATACATTTTCTTAGAAATATTTCGATAAATTAGTAGCACCTTTTCAGTTAACTACATTAACTATTACCAACAGGCAGGCTCATACTTGGACAAGAGCTACCCTAAGGTAACGCTGATTACCTTCAAATGAGGTGAAACCATAGGCGCAGCAGGACGCTTGAGGTCGATCTAGGGCCACCAGTTTAAAATGCCGAAAATTCTATTCTATTTATTTTATTCTTTCATATAATTAATATTAAGTATGTTTTATTCATGTTACGCTGTGGTATACATAGGAAGGTCTGGAAGAGTAGGGTCATGCAAATGGAACTAAATAGGGGACGAATTAATGTTCTTTTGTTGGTAGGACACCCTGGATATTTGATTTAGAGAGCGGAAGGCTAATACATAGCATATAGTAATAGCACAGAAGACTCCCTTCACTCCTACAAAGGGTTGTACAACAATGGTTCTATCCGGCCCCCACTCCAAGGATTAGTCCTAAATCGGAACCTCAAACACAGCCGTATTGAGAGCCTCTGATAATGCAAGATCTCATCCCTTTATCTCGATTACCTTCATCCTGATAAATTTTACTGATAGTCTTTTGTTGGCTACGATTGTGAATCCACTAATGCGCCAATTTAGTGTACCAACCTTAAACCATTCAACCTGAGATCCCTTCAATCATTCTATATGCTAAATGATTTTTTTATGAATGAGAGTTTGCAATGATAATTGTAAACTTTTCCTTTTTTTTTTATTATCCCCTGACTGTTCATTTCTGTGATAATGTGAAATATTATCAAGAAGTAACCAACATATTCTAATCATAGTAGGAGGGTCAAGTTTTCATTCCGTGGGACCGCCAAGTCAAAATCAACCTCTCCCCTGGCCGGAACCGAGCCAGCACCGCGACAGTTGTGAGATTACTGAAGGCAATGTCTGAACCGCCTCGGCTAGAAGCGGTCCTTGTAAACTTTATTGATATGTACTGCTGAGATGTATTTCGCAACCTTAGAAGACAAATGCTTCTTTTAACTACCGCCTACCTATGATGAAGCTTAAATAGATGTCAACTCACTTATGTATCCGAGGGAAGTACACTGCTGTCTCGATCGAACCCCAGAGAAGAACACCTGCCCCCGCTAGAGGGCGCAGTGATCGCTCCATTAGTCCCCCTGACCAAACAGCATCAGAGGCCCCGGCACAGTCAAGTGCTGGCGGCAGGTGCACCCTCCCATTCAATCTCAATCCAGCGTGCTCCCCCTCTGGGGCTTTATTAAATTAAAATTAAGCTGGTCGATTGAATAATTCCGGCTCTGTGTTAGTCGATCCTTTTTGTCCGCTCACACCCACCCTCTTCTGATTTAAAACAAATATATCTCCACGGCCGGTTCGAGGTTCCGGAATAATCCTTTCAGCAAACCTAATATCTAAAAATTAATCGCTTTTTATAGTTTGATAACATGAGTTAAAATTTATTTAATAAATAAATTTTAGTAGAACGCGTAGTCGCTGGTTTTCAGAAATAATCACGCGGTTTGGATGGAAGCGCTGGAAACTTTCGGAGACCCACTTTTCCTTTACAAGTGAGAGAACGAACTTAAATCAAAGTTCTCCAAAATAAATATTAATATTGCATATGGGGGTGAATGTGTAAACCTTAATTTTTTTTTTACATTTTATTCGTGATTTGTAAATACTGAAACACTGATTTTATTGTTTTATCGTCGTCTCTAAGGGCTCTTGAAATATTTGGGTTTAATATCCATATATGACAAAATGTGATGGTACGCAATTTTAGTAACCAAAAAATTAACTACTTGATGGGAAATAAAAAATGTATTTATTAGTAAAGAGGATATAATTGGTGTATGCAGTAATTAAGGAAACACACGAGGCATAAATATTACTGCTATGTATCGACGTTTCGGTTAATATTTAGCCCTTCCTCAGAGGCCATGATGCAACCAAAATAAAAATTGAAAATATTAAATATACTAGAAATTATATAGAGAATATTTTTTTTATTTATTTATTTTTTTTTTGTTTATTGGGTAGTATTACATTTTATCATATACACTTAAACTTTGGTAATAGAGATAAGAGAACACACTTTCTTCATCAAATTTTAAGAACTACAAAACTAAAACACAAAAAAATTCTTTTAGTAAAATAATAACACACTTAACAAACACATTCATTCCTGCGTACAATACTTACATTAGGCTGAGCAATTATGAACAAAGCTTGTACCTTCTCTCTTAAAGCACCGCTGTTATTAAAAACCAGTGGAGGCTGAGCGAGAGTGCTACTCGATGACGCTCAACAGCAGAGAATATATGGGAATCGTCAGTACTCCAATACATGGGGAATATTAAACAATAAAATAGTGCAAACCGAAATAAATGAAAAGTAAAGTACTCTTTGTTAAGAAAATATTTTAACAATAAATATATGCCTATTATATCTGGAGCGGACGTCAAAGGTATTTAACATTAACCGAAAGTGCACCTTTCAAGCTTTAGAAGTTTAAACTCGAAAAAAGATTTTGTAGACCTAGCCAAGTCAATATGGCCTCGAGAAACATTTCCTACCCAAGACAGTGATAAAGAGCCTTCTATGATGGATATGTTGGAAGAAATCATAAATATTTCTTAATCATATTATGTAGTATCATAAATATCTCTACTTTTAAACAATATTGAATTACTTCAAACATACCATAGCCAAAATGAGCATGGCGGAAGATGGAACCTCAAAATTCTTTATATTATGTGAAAGTATCATTTCTTAAATGAATTAATGGACAGCTTGCGTAGTTCTTTTAATTTGTAGTTTATTCAAAATTTTATGATTCTATCTACTCAATGAACTTCATATTATATTAGTATTTTTAAAATTGTGTTCGTTAAAAATCGGGAATACAATTACCATTACGTACCATTTATACATTACACATTACATTTATATACAAATGATACTATTACAGTTATTACGTTCATAATAAACCAGCCAAATTGGTTATCACTGGCCGGCCAATTTAGAATTAACTCCTCTCATAAACATTATGGACCACATAAAATTAATGCCTTCTGGTTCTTCATTTACATCTTTATAGAGAAATACTTTATTCGGCAATGCAGCCAAAATAAATTGGGTTGCTAAAACATCCAGCATACTCATCATTAATCACTTTAAAATATTATTTAACATGAGACAAAATTTTAAAATAATAACTAACTATAAAGTAAATACAAAATAATTCAAATAGTATTTAATTACATTTTCATTTTATTTTATATATATTTTTGTTTTCCTTATTCATCCTTATTTAGCTCTTTTTGTTCTCTACCCTATCTAAGCTTTTCACTCTATTCCACTTTCTCATGCCTCCCTTCTCCAGTGATCTGCAACATACATTTAATCCGTTGCTCGAATTCAATTTTAATTAAACTAAATTATAAATAAATAAAAAGTAAAATAGCCATAGCAGTAGAACAATTAAAACTAATAAATAAATAGTGATGAATTCAAATTATTATTATTATATTCTTGAGTGAAATGATTTTATTTTCTTAAATAATCCCAAAATCTTTACTATAACTGAAACCCACTTATCAAATTTAGATAATATTATATAATAAGTAATTAACTTCAAAATTAATATATCACATATATATCGAATAATCGTCGCCCTGCTCATGATCGATAATTCCCTAATACTTTACAACTATCCATTACTTTCTTTAAAATCATTGGAAGCTCTACAGCTACCTGGTCATTAACATAGCACTATAATTATTTAACTATAATGTCTCTTTGTTTACCACCAAGTAAATCCATCTGCTACCATGAGATAAAAACATTATCAAACTTAAATGAACGAGTAACTATGATGAGTGACCAAAACAGTAAAACAAACTATGGAATTGCCATAATCCCAATAAAAATGACAAACTACCCTTAAATAAAGCTACACTTATGAAATTTCAAATACTTTTTTCGGACACACTTTCCTACCAATGGTCGTTCTAAGCCCAGTACACTCGATATCATATTGACAAAATCATTTTACTCCCTAAGTTAGTTAATATTTTTTCTAATCTTAATTTCGGATCACAAGACGATTTTATTCCGTATAAAATTAAAAACAATATTACAACTTCCCACAGCTAAATATCGACATAAAGCTGAAAAATGGGTTCAACACAAAATTTTTTAAATGATAATTTATTATACAATCCTATTCTTAACAGCACAGATAAAATAAATAAAGCAATAAGCAATCTAACATGTTAAATTTGCTCCAGGGTCTATTTCTTTATACCCAAAAATGATATTGATTCTTGAATAGATGTACTCCCTACTACACTTAAAAACAAAATAAATTTAAAAATCCTATATATAAATATAAAAATAATAGGAACTTTTTAAAAAAAAAAATTCAAAAAGTTATAGTAATTTATATCGTTTTGAAGAGTTACAAAAGCTTCTTATGAGACAGGTATATGTTATGTAATCTCATCACTGCTTTTTGGAGTATTATTTTATTTCTGATGGATAATATTGCTTTTTTATTAAATATGAATACAACTTTTTTTTGTTTTATAATTTTGAATAGATGTTGTTGTTAAATAACCAAACTTCTGTCTAACGTGACTCCTAAATATTTAACTAATTTGGCAAAAGAGGCAGGAGTATCATTTAAAACTTAGTTCAATAGAAGTATAACCATTTAGATATAATTCAATTTTTATTTTTATTAAATAAAAAAACCCAAATAGTATTAAAATAAAAAAAAATATATATAAATGAATATATACTTGGTTCTTTTATGTTTATATCTACGGGTTGTTGTTTTTGAATAATTTTCTATTTCTGTTACACACGGGCTTAAAAAGTTAGGGCAAGATACGAAGAAATCATGTGTAAATTTCTATATATATTCATGTATCGAGTTTATATTTATTTCTAAGTGCATTTTAGTGTAATATGTATAGTTATTAACAATTCTGAGGGTTTTTTTTTGTTTTATTGCATAAGGAAGCAACCAGTTTTTTTAATGTACAGAATAATAGAATTACACGTTTAAAACGAGAAAAAAATATATAAATTTCTTGATGCAAAGGAACAGGCCAAAAGCCTTATTACAAAAGGCTTAGTGATTTCAAACAGTACCACGCGACAGAATAGTATCGTACCTCAATGATTAAGGACAAAACTCTAAAAAAGGTGAAAAGCGTATGAAAGTGGCCAATAAATAATGAAAGGAACAAAGAAAGAGACGCAACATCATTTAAGGATTCAGTTGCGAGTCAACTTTGATGTTTTAAGAACGGAAATACAATGATATTTTTTGGCAATCCCGAAATATAAAAAATCACAAGATTTGATGAATCCATAGTAAAGAGGTTTAGTGTAATTTTACAAATTGTTTTGAGGTACAATTTAATATATTCAATAACCAAATATCTGAAACAGCTAAACATTATTTAATTATCCCTATGGAACTCAATTGAACATTGAAGTTCCACCAGATCCACATCTACATGACTTCTTTCAAACTGATTACTTTTTTTAACAACTATAATTTTAAAAACTAAATATTCAAAAATTAAATTTAAAAAAAAATTAAGTTAATAAATATGTATTAGAGCCCTTTTAAAATGAGTTTGTTTGTAGAGGAAATTACTACTTGTTAAGTTGTCATTTCATGCGACCGCCACAGAAATAAAAGTCGACCGCCCATCCCGAATTGAAACTAACGCTGTTGCTGTTAAGTTGACGCTCCAACTCCCTCGCCTTATATAAACAGGCTGAAACGTAAACTACCCAATATTTGTTTTTATTCTTTGTTTCTGAACTACTTTATATTAACCAGGCCTACATTTTTGATACAGACCATTGAAAATGGTAATTTTATAAGTACAAACCTCAGTATAAGTCACATTTTTTTTGTCACAGGTTCTGGACTAAAAGGTGATCAATCTTCTTATGTACCCAAAATAAAATAATAAAATCATTAAATATTTAAAGTCTCAGAATCAGTGCATATTACATCAACTTGTTGTGGGATTCTTCAATTAACAACTGCTTACTTATATAACGGTTCTTTCCTAACCATAAAAAGCAGTTATGTAATTAGTTCGCTGTTAAATCTGTTATAAAACAATTAATTAAAAAACATATGTTTTAATCGTTTAAAATCATATGTTTTAATCATTTAAAATCATATGTTTTAATCGTTTAAAATCATATGTTTTCATCATTTAAAATCATATGTTTTAATCGTTTAAAATCATATGTTTTAATGCTTTTTGTAAATATTAATACTTTATTCTTACAGGCTGAGATCTGAATGCAATATTACAAGGAAAATAGTGGCTAAACAAGATATTACGAATTGAAAAATATACTATCAGATGTAAGATGCATATCGCAACCTCTACGATGTAATAAATATTATATTTATACTTCGGAATTCACTTGATAGTCTTAGTACAACCACAGATAATTGCCACATATTTGCCTTGATAGTTACTTCAACACTTCAAAGCCTTATTTGTAACTTATAAACTTGATTTTTTTCCTATTATTATTCTTCTGTGGTGACAATAGGTGGTTATTTTTTATTAATTAATTAATAATTACATTTATTAAACCAATTCTACGGGTTTTTTTAATAACTTCTTCCAAATCTCCTGATGTTGATTTCATCATTTCTACTATCTGCCCCTTGATTTTGTGAATTCATAATTTGCCTCATTGCTAGAATCATCTTTAGTAACTGAATATAACGTGACAAAAATAAAAGAAAAGATTTAAACTTTAATACTTTGTCAAAAAAATTATGAATCACTTCTTCATTGTCTTTTTTAAGTACGTCAGTTTCTATCGATATCAGTGATAAGAGCAGCTCTACCTACTTGACGATATCGTACGTCTCAGTTCATTTTTTATTAGTTTTAATTAGGGATTACAAGAGAGAGGGGGTCCTGTGCCATTGGACTATTGGACCTTTAATGTAAAGTTGTGCCTTCTACATACCTAAGTATTCCGGAAAAGCTCCAGTTGCGAGGCATACACTAAAAATTAATTTTTTAAATATGTATTTTCCAATCGTGGTCCAGATTCAGGTCCAGTAATAAAGTGAAATATTTGAAACGACCTAGTTTTTCAACGTTATCCACACTTGCAGCTCTTCCTGCGGCTTTATTAGATACTTGTTTAAGGATCGAAACATGTTCTAAACAAAACCAATAGAACCACAAACCTTTTGGGCTTAAAAACATTTCACGGCACCCTTGTTACGCTAACAAAATTCGCGGCACTCTTGACGAGCTGAAAAGATATAAAAATGTCGCCTACATTGTCCTTAGACCAGTTACAATATGGCAAAAACACTGATAAATAAATGCCGAAATTTACTATATGTTTGCTATGTTAATTTTAATTTTTTGATTTTTCTTTTGGAATATTTTGATTATTTGATTAGAATATTACTACCTGGCATATGCTTGGGACCGCAGCTCTTTGGAAGACCAATACCTTAGGAACCACTGAAATAAACCATTCCATAGTCATGTCAAATTTTTCAATGACGTTCAATTGATCATTTTATCCAATTTCTATTTTAAGGTTTTCCTGTTAATACGCCAGGATCGGCGACTCTAGGTAGTGCATCTTTTTTTCTTTTTTTTAAATTTCATATTTAAGATTGAAACATCTTATTTGTTGAAACGATTGTTCCTATTTTTCAATAACATTATCATAAGTATAGTTTTTAACGAGCTCAAGATTTTCTATATATTCATTAATTTTTATTTCCTACAGGACTTAAAATCTAAAATTTTAATCCATAGTCCTTCAGTAATAACAAAACTTATAATTGCAGGTTTTCCGTTACTAAGAAAACATTTAACCGTACAGGTACCAAGACTACGACTTTGTTATCTAAAGTGTAAGTTCAATAATGGAATGATGAATATTTTCATATTTTAGTTTAATGTAGTGATCATGTTGAATGAGATTTCTCTCTAAGCTTCCAATAGAAAAACACTCACCTTCTTCCATTTGTACTTCTATAACTTATTTCCAAACGAGAAAAATGATATTTTAGAAATTTGTGTGCTAGATGATCAAATAATGGATCGGAATCATTTAAATATTTTACAATATCTAACTACATTGTTTTTTATATCAATATGTAAATTAAACTATTATTTGAGCAATATTATAATTTATTATTCAACAATATAAAATACTGGAATAATGTAGTATGTGATATAAAGGACATCATGAATGAAATGAAATATGAGTAAGACTTTATTTAGCATGTCCTACACAATTCGACAAATGTAACAAACAATGCTATTCAAGCCCGTGATTCAATTTTTTTCAATAAATAAAGTCAAAAATTCTAAAAAAAAAAAAAAAAAAAAAGTTGCGTGTAACAAATCAATTTTATTAGTTTAGTTTATTTGAAGGACCTTCCTCTAAAAATGTTCGAGCTAGAAAATTAAATTAAATGAATTTTAAATTCTTTTTTATTAAAACAAATTATGATTTTTATTAAAAAATTATGATTTGTTCTTTACTCATTTATTATTATTATAATTAATTTTATTTTTATTTATTCTTTCTCAGCATTCATTTAATCTCAACCCACTTTATTTATCGTTTTTTATGAAATTTTTTTTTCTCATATCTACTGTTCCATTTTTACGTGTTATTGTGCTCCTGTACATTTTTAACCTTACAGTTTCCATATTTTTTATTTTATATCAATACTAGTTTATTTCTTCAATTCTTTCATTTGTATATAATATTCTTTTCACTTATTTTTACATAAGTTTAATCCTACATTAATTTATCTTTTTGTATCTTATTATCTTACTATGTCAACGAAATCTTGTATCTTTCTAGCCATGATGAAGCTCAAGTCGGGTGCAACGTCGGAAAATAAATAGTTGTTCACTATTTTTGTTCTGTTTTTGTTAACCGCAACTCCGACCATCCTCTTCATAATTTGAAATTATACGATCAATTATTTATATATATACATATATAATATCAAATGAATTTTAGCATAAAGATGTTCTCCCTGACTGTTGCTAGCAATGAAGATAAAAAGTCCTTAATCCTTAAAAAAGTGTTATCTACCCTAAAACTGAAAATATGGTATAGATTGCAGGAAGATAGTCCGGGTGGTGATCAATAAAGATTTCGAAATAGTAAAATAAAACTATTTATTGTTAACCAAGGTTTCACCCCACTTTGGAGGACTTCCGTGGGCCCGTATTTGTTTATTCATATTGAAAGAAGATAGTTGACCGTATGAAGTAGATTCGATGAAGTTAGTCCGGGTGGCGGTCTAAAACTACAGTAAATAGTCTTCTTTTACTATTTTGATACCTTTATTGACCGCCACCCGGACTATTTTTCTCCAATCTACTTCATAAGTTCAACTATCTTCTTCCAAAATGAAAATATGTTAATTTTGTCAATCCATTGATCATTTTAATTTCACCGTAAGGGGTGCTATAACCCCAATCTGCTACAGAACAAAAGTAAAACCAAAAAGGACACGCTCAAGAAAGGAAGGTTTACGTTGAAGTTAATGGAAACGTCCGCCATTGTAATCTAAAGTGAAACACAGCCAGCGATTGGTTCGTATCCTTCCTCAACTCCTCTGCCATGCCCCTGAAAGGCACTTAAGGTCCGCATTTTTTGCTTCACTTTTTTGGCCAGCTTACCCTCCATTATATTCTTTCCTCCAAGATGTCAGTTCTTCGATGTATAATCCTTTTTCAGATACTTGGATATGTTTCGTTATTGTGAACCGTGACATAATTATTACGAATAATAAAGAATTACTTTACACTCGTGTGATATTTCTGATAAAAATATAGAAATATAATATAAACGAATAATACAGGGATGAATAGATTGCATGCAACAGGCTCATGAATAGATTATACAGTTGGTAAAATGCCGAAGAATTATAACTTGATAAAAATAACTTTTTTGACAATTAGACATTTATTAGACCAATAATTAGAATTGTATCTGGAAATGAGTTTTAATCTGAAACGTCCAATTTATAAATAAAAGTGTATGAAGTTTTAAGGGCGTTTCCAGAACGAAATTCCTATTAACTAATAATTTCACTCTTGAAAGATTATTACTCATTATATTTTCCACAGGCAGACAAAGCATTCGCTAATGTTGTGAAACGCTTTGGAGATCGAATTATTTTAAAAATGAACATCACTATAGAAAGATACATTTTTTCCATAACGTAGTCTCCAAATAAATTTGGCTAAATTCTCGTTAAATAATTTTAAAATATACATATATGTGCATATGAACCTATGGGAAAATTATGAAACAAAAAAGTATCATGACAGCTGCTTAAAACTTTATGAATTATTTAATTAGTTTTATATTTATTTACTACATTACCAGTATTTACTGGACGTTGCGTTAATTATTTTCTTTATTTATATATAGATAAATAGATATATATAATTTCATATAATATATAAACAATATATTAGCTTTTTTTCACTTTCTCATATATAAAATATTCTTTTGTTCCAGGACCAAAATTTGACATAAAACGCTTGAGTCAACTTATAAAACTGCAACATTTTAATTTCCGTCCATTTTGGTGGTGCCTGTCTGTATGTTTGTATAAAATGGATGATATGAATATATATGTTATATATTTTTTCTGCTTAAGAAAATCAAAATGTAGGTGATTACCTTCTATTCTCTCCAGTCTCTCTAGGATAGCAAATGTTAATCTGTATAGAGGATATAATATTGTTTATCCACTGATTTAAAATTAGCACACGTATTTATAATATCATATTAATAAATTATTTAGTTGAAATTTGTTTTTATTATTTGTCTTCATTCATAGACCACTTTTATCTTAGTATCAAGGCGCCAGGCAAGTTATATACAGTTCCAAATATACATAAAGGGACCATCATTTCCTATCATTTGAACCCATATCAGAACAATCATTTCGATATTTTTCCCAAATTCGTATATCACCTTTGAACTAAACCTGTGCTGATCTTGGTTTACCCACCGCTGTTATAGAACATTATATATATCACAAGTGGCTAAAAGAATCACGCTCCATAAAAAACAAACCATAAAACTTTGTTTTAGTATTAGAGGAAAATATAATATTGAGAAAACTCTTTCATCAAATTCACGTTACAAATTAAGTCATGAATACAAAGATTTTATAAAATACCGCAAACCTACGATAATTCGTAAACTACGGAAAAAATTTTTACCTGGCAGATGAAATGTAAGACATTTGTTCAGATTTCTGAAAAAAAAAAAAAATTAATTTCTGAAGCCTCCTAATCATTTACCGTGAACAAAATTATGAAGAGAATCTCCAATCAATAGTTCATGTATAAAAAACATTAGTTGAATAAAGTATTGTTTAGTGTACCTTCTGATTTAGTTCATGCCTCTGAAAAATATTATTGTATGGGGCTTTAAATTAGTTTATTTCATGGTAATTGCATTCCAATCGAATAAAAACCTATGGTTCTACCATTAATCATAAAAGTCTTATGACTGCCGTTGGAGGCGTCATATTAAGAAAATGCAGCACGCCCACAGAATACTTTCAATCTTTATAAAAATTTTAATGAAATAAAATACTCGACGCAGGTAAGAGTAGATTAGAGTAAGGAGTAAGTCAGAAGCGGAACTTACACTGCACCTTTTGGTCCTTGTTTAGCATTGGATCAAACTTCTGTGAAATTATTGCGAGTAGAAAACAGAAGAATATGATAATATTTAATTAGAGAGAAAATGTACTGAAAGAATATTGAATAATCTGCTATACACTCTTTCCATTCTTATCTCCGAATTTGCCTCGATTATTAGAAGAGGCAACAAAACAATTCAAAATATCTGCTCGTTCTTTCTCAATTTTAGAAACATTCTCAGACATGTTGAACAAAAGTTGGAGACCTGTACTGGACCAGAAGAAGAGTATGTAAAAAATAGTCTTCTAGACATCTAAACTATTAACTGTAAAATAAAGTTAAGAAAAAACATAATATGCTGCATTATGATGCATGATTATCTTCATCCTACAAACCTATTACTTTCCTTTCTCACAAAAATTCTACAATGTCTTCATTATTATTTTTCCTCCTGTTTCATATAAAATACGGTAACCAATAATAGCATATCAAAAAGTATTATCTAAATGCAAAATTACTAGTTGAATTTAAATGTACTCGTTAAATAGAACAACTATCTTCGAATTTCTCAAATTTTATTAATAATTCTACTTTAGAAACAAAAACATTGTAGCGTAATAGCCGGGCCAAGAAATAAAAACAGGAAGGCAAAACAATTTTTTTTTGCCACTAAACAACAAAAACAATCATTTCAAATACAAAATACTGCACTTCTAGTAACTTTTTTCTACACATCGTTCTTGAACGGTCCAATCAAATCGATCATTTATCAATTATTGTTTCTGGACCGAATAAGATAAACTCCTTACAATATTTTCCCGAAGCATCTTCCTTTTTGATTAAGTAAGTAGGCCACCTTGAATTCCTTTCTATGTAAATAGTGAACATTTAATTTTTTAAGTTACAAATATTAAGGGAGTGATAAATATTACAAACTTTATATCGTTTTTGCATTATTTTTTCTAAAAGAAATTATCCTTCTCTGACTTTTTTACTCTACTACAACATTCGAAGAACGTTTAATAAAGTTTACACATTACCCAGTTTATTGTTCTTGAATATATGAAGGACATTTTTCGACAAAGATAAAAACAAATGTTCATATTCATTAATTTTAAGTATTTTCATGTTATGTTTAGTATCTGTCATTAAGTATCTTTATGATGAAGGTAAAAAACACAAGACTTCTTTAAAAACTAATTACATAACGTTGCTTTTGTTCACAACCTACCAGTTTTAAATGTTTATCGCTTAAGGAATTTTTGCCAAAATTATTTATATTGTAACATTGTTACTAAAGTTATAGATCGTCATACACCGGAATGTTTAATCAATTTATTGGATGTAAGATATAACAAAAGAACAAAGTTTGTAGGACGTTGCTACAGTCGTAGTTGAATTAATAAGTTCTATATTGTAGAAGTAGGCATATTTTCAGACTAAGTTGAGAGCAATACATACGCAGGGTATAAATTTGGCATAGTTTATAAAATAAACAATTTACGATGACATTCTCCTTGAACTGTCCGATCAATATTTAGCCGGCGAGAACAGTTTCAGAACTAAATAAATATTAGTTTATTGTAATCGTATTTGTACAGCTAACATCTTTTGATAATTGATTTATATACTCCCTACTTAACAGGTATATAATAAGAATAGATTATTGAATCGTAAGTTCATTTAAAGCTACAAATATGTTAATTCAATGCATCATGAACAGGTTCAAGAACGATAAGTTGACAGAAGCTGTTCGACAGAAAATCCAACAGTATAAACACATTAATACGAATAATCAATAAACATCCGTACGAAGACTAACTTAGTTTTTCAAGTGGTACAATTTGACAACAATACAAACATTGACATCTCGACTGAACCAATCATTCCAGCTATCTAATTTGTAATGGAAGATTTTATTTTTTATTTTGCTTTTTTTCGTATACTGCTTTAAACCAGTTATGAAAGTGAAACCTTATACTTTGGTTAACAGTTCGTACAATGATGCATAAGCAGTTAGCAGTGCAAAGGTATATTTGATTAACTGCCTCCTGAAATGTTTCAAAATTAAGTACTTCTGTTAGTTTATACATCCTACAGATGGCATAACATTCAAACTTCGTTTTCATAAAAATCTGGGATAGTATACATTAGTTCTCAAAGCTTCAGAGAGAGAAATACTTTATTTATCTATGCTGCCTAAATACATTAGATTGCGATCTCACTCAGCATACTTATCAATCCTTAATCGGACATATATAAATTACACATTCATGGTATAATCAGAAAAAAAAGAGATACAATAATAAGATATAATAAACAATTTTTTTCCCCCCTACAGTTTTCTTTTACAATCCATTTCGGTCTGTACAACAAATACAAATGTTTCATTCATTCCTATTTTTCTTTTTCATTTCTGCTCCTCCAATTTCACCCTTTCACAATTTTTCAATTCACCCGATCAACAAATTCGCTCTTCGGAATTCACCCTCCTAGATCCTCCTCAGTGACCCGCTAAACAAATTCAATATTAGACGGTAAGATCAGATCATCATTCATAGTCACAGCAGTAGATCAGTTTACCAAGAACAAACAAATAGATACATTTTATGAGAATAAGACACCTAGATTAAAAGGAAAATATAATAAAAAACCGGTTACAGGAAACGCTTGAATGGATAAATAAGTTTAAAAAAATAAATAAAATATTAAAAAATGAATTAGTGCACTACAATCTGGAAAATTTTAAGGAGTAATTTTTATTATCAAAGATTTATTTAATAGTATTTTCTGCTAACTTTGCTTGATCTCATAAGACATTGTAAATAATTGTTAATTATCGGTAGGAGTGAGTGGCATGCTTAAGCCCAATGCGTATGCCAGAAATGGCTAGAGAAGGGCCCATAATAAAAGTAAGCTGTGATTTTGCCAAGTCCTGGCGGGGTAAAGACCCCCTTCAGATACCTAAGTAGAAAAAGGTAATATTTCCAGTTGAATTATAATCCTGTCAGCATAACATTTCCTAATAATGTATTTCTTATTTGTTTTAGAGGGATCTGAAAAAAAATAGTAGGTCCCTACCACTACCATGAAAATGGGAGCATTAAGTTCCATTTCCAGGAGTGCAGTGACACAAATAATACCTACTGGCCCCTTAGGAATGGAACTCGGGTATTCCCGGAACTCATGGATATGCCCTTACGATCTCGGGCATCGCGAATTCTGTAATGATGTGACTAATTAAGATATAACTTAGTTCGAAATATATCTATGAATAAAATATCAACACG
The DNA here is from genome assembly GCF_000696795.3 of Halyomorpha halys. Lineage (NCBI taxonomy): Eukaryota > Metazoa > Arthropoda > Insecta > Hemiptera > Pentatomidae > Halyomorpha > Halyomorpha halys. The sequence continues at coordinate 203,201 of NW_027113812.1, read as the reverse complement.
AATATAAATAAAGTGACAATGTTGATAACAAATGTTAGTTTTTAGAATCTTGATTGTTGAGAGTTGGTTCATTTTAAGGAATTCGTAACATCGACAGGTCTATGTCCATTTAAACGGAAAAAGTCTGATTTCACTATAAATTTACACAAGCTTTGCAAGGAATGATGGATTGAATCAAAGATACTCTTCATTGACATAGAAAGATGGGATCAACTTCCTCCTTTCATCTGATTGCCTCAGTCAATTTTGAACTGCAGATGGTGGATGGATCCTGAAATAAGTGCTTTAACTCGATGTTCATCAAGTTCTGCGACCCATTAGATGCTATAATTAGAACTAATAAACCCTCATTGATGAGATGAGACTGCATTAGTATTCCTGAGGAATCCTCGGGGACCTCCCTCCCCTCAGAGCGGGGCTGAAGGCGTGGACAGGAGCAGCAGAATTATCTGTAGCGACGTACTGACCTGCCGCGTGGCGTAGCATATGCACTGCAACAGGCTACATATGCCTTCACTGCGGGGTGCCGCTCCATTGTACAACGCTTCGGATCTCCTACATAAGCACAATTAGGCTCTTCAAAGCATTAGTAGTGTTTATGTATGTAATAGTATCACTGTTTGTGAGAGGAGTCCATTGCTGTAAGCCAGTCCAAGCTAACATTTCAGCAGTAATTGTTTATGTCACAGTAATTCGAATTTATATCAAAGTTGTTTAAAACATTTCATAAAATTACCAATTTAACTTACAGACAAATAAATAAATCAATGGTAAGCCTGGTCAATAAAATTGAACAAATAATGAAATTAAAAAAAATTATTTTGGGACAAACGTCCCCTGAGAATAAATACATGATTCACATTTAATTTTAATTTTCTGATATAATACATAATTTCTTATTCAAATATTCAAAATAGTGCTCCCCTGTACACAGCAGATCCCACAACCTACCTTAAAATACCTTTCAGGTAAAGAAAGGATAATTATGTTTATTATGTAAAAATAATCCTATCTTTTGTATTATGTATTGGTTTTTGTTTGAGATAATAAAATTAATAGCAGAGTGAGAAAAAAAAAATGTTGAAATTACATAAAAACTTTAGGTTATAATTATATAATAATTTATAATAGTAATTAATAATGGCTCATACTATTTCGGAGGTTTGGTTACGTAATAAGTGAAGGAATAGGTGTTGATTAAAGGAAAGAACGGGTGAGGATTGGGGAATGGAGATAGGAAGAGAATTCCATTTTTTGGGGTTTAATGAGTGGGTGGATGATCGTAGAGTGATCAAGGATATTGGGAGTTTTTAATTTTTTTAAATAAAGACTTGAAATCGGAAAACACCAAGCAGGTATTGACTTCGGGAGGTTGGATAGAGCCACTTCAACTCGGTACACCGACGATAAGGTAAGGTCATTGATGATAAATCTTACGAAGAAATTCATGAGTCTCTTCAGACTCTACTCTAGACCAGTGAAGAACCCTCCGTAGACCAAAAAACCGTAGTCACAAATAATATACTAAATTAATAGCCATATATATTGGTGAAACTAAACAATATATAAAAGACAGAGTGTATCAACATGGGAAAAAGTATGGAAAAGGAACAAAAAAAAAAACTGCATCGGTTCAACATGTTCAAAATAAGCGTAATTGTGATTTTGAAAATGTTAAGGTCGTTCATAAAGAAAATAATATTTTTAGAAGAAAAATATTAGAATCGATTTACATCTCAGAAAACATAAATTATACGGTAAATTTCAAATCAGATTCTAAGGACTAAACCACCGTTATTCTGAAATTTTTAGCAAAATAAATATGTAATTATTATAAAAAAGTTGGTAAATAGATCAATCATCAATTGGATATTAATTATATTATATTAAATGTAAATTAGTGATAAAAAAGTTATTTTTTATATGATAAGGTGTTAACAGAGTCCTAACCTGTTGAAGGTAGGTTCTGTTTTAAGTGATACATATAAATGAAAAAGGAAGAGTTAGTTTGTATAAAAGGATTTTTAAACTTAAGATATAAAAAAAAATTATGTAAGCGAGTAATCAATTTGAAAACAAAAATTGTATGAAGTTGTTATGATGTTATTTTAATATTTAATTTATTTTAAAGATGTGACATGGGCAATTAGCCTGTAAATGAGATTAAAAACAATGACATCAATATTGAAGGTATGGCCAAAGAAATCAGTATGTAGTTAAGGAAATAATGCAATTGTTATAAAAACCAAAAAAATGTATAGGTTGTCTCCTTGAGAATGGCCTGAGGGCCGAAACGTTGGAGAGTTTTTTAAGAATAAAAGTTGAGAGTAAAATGGATCAAAATTGTGTATATTAATAATAAAATAAACCACTCTCAAACAATCATATAATAAATAATTAATCTAATAAGAATATTTGTTTAATAATGAAATAAGTTGTTACTTTATATTTTGATTTGACTAGAAACAATTTTTTCCAAGCGTCTTTGCAGTTTTATCTTGACATACTTCGTTGTCTCTGGTTAGCAATTGACGTAAAACAGTAGCATTTCTGCTACAATATATTATGAAATTAAATCAAATACATAGCCCTTATAAAAATTGTTTTCTTTTTTTTTTTATGTATTTGAGATGAAGTTTGAGATATTCTTGAGGTTTCTTACCTCATACAATAATTTTTATTGAATTAAATTTACTTAAACTCATTACCAGGTGTACAAACATATAGTGGTTAAAATATTTGAAAAGGGAATATCTAAATGGTAAAAGAAGAGGATTATGATTATCGGTCCCAATGTACAAGTGCTGCTCCAACATAATAGCCTCCTCAAGCGATTGAATTAAAGGCCTAACCATTGTCGCCAGAGATCCATTGTGAAGGGATCGATTAGGGACTATAGAGTGACATGGAGTGGATGAAGATAGGGACCCAGCCAAATATAAATAGAGAGGGTGTTGGAGTGCTATCTTGTAGTGTTCTGCACCTGCCTCTTCATGTGCTTCTGAGTCATGTCTCATTTGGAGGCAGGTGTCGCTCCATCTTCCATGTCTTCGGCTTGGCCTACATTTAAGCAAGAAATACCAACCTACCAACATTAGGTTTAAAACACAACTTATATTTTAATGATGTGTCATGCAAAACGCACATTTCAAAATAAAAGGTGAACAACTCAAAAAAATATTTTTTTGTTAGAGCAGATATTGTACACAGGAGGTTCTATAAAAAAGTGCCCAGGGTCCCCAACACATAATACATAGATTTGGTTCTATATTTTTAGGCTGCTCTTTGGGATGATAGAGGTCCGACCGTTAAACTCTCCGAGGTTAGAAATTTTGAGTTGTGCCTCTTTCAACATTTGTACTCGTAGTTTTTAGGAAAAGAAATATATCATTGGTCAGAATTTGGATCTTGAGTTAATTATAATAACGATATAAATTGATTTTATACTGAAACTATAAAATAAAAATATAATTTGTTCCATTAATTCAGTTTTATTGCCTCAGGCATTTTTTTATTTACGGGTGAAATCCACGATGGTTGAAAAATAAAATAAATAGTAGTATTTTTGATTAAACCTATTTATTGAGCAGATAATTCAGACATAGTTCGCGATATAGATTGCGCTGGGGATATGTAATATTTATGAAGTTATTATGCATTGTTGCAGTCGTTGATGTCTTTACACCCTAAGTTGAATTTAATAGTAAATCAGATCGAAAATATTAAAAAATGTGATGAACCACCCTTACAACTAATTTCAATTCCAAATAAATCTATTTTAGAAATAATAGATAATGAACTAGAATATTCTAATGCATAACGTCCAGAAATATGGAGAACCAAATTCGATTTCTTATGGATAATTCGCATGACAAAAATATACTTTATAAATAAATAAATAAAATTTTCATATTTTAAAATTTATTTATTGAATAACAGATCGGCCTGATGGGCCTTTTATGATTAATGTAACAGGTACATTTTTTTTTAACAATTAATTATGGGGGGATTTAGTCTAAAAAAAAAGAGACACCTAACTTTAAATAAAACAAAATATTAAGATAAATTAAATAGATTAAAGTAATAATCCTTAATAAAAAATAAAAGTAAAGTTAATAATAAAAACAATGACATTTATGGATTTGACAAAATAAATAATTGACTTCTAATTAAAAAAAAAAAAAAAGTGAATTTAAGGAAAAAAAAGAACTTAGATAAAATAAAATTTTAGAGTGACAATAACACAACTGATAAATATAGAATTTATAACAGGATGTCCTACAGCAGGTGCCGTGTACGGGGCCCGGGGTTTCTAAGCCCGACTGGGGGTTCCCCGTACACGTGTTATATTGAAATTTATTCATATATTAATGTAATATATGTATCTGTATTTATATATTTATATCATGTATTTATATTATATATTTATATTATGTATTTATTTTTATTGGTATTATGTATCTCTATCGGTTCCTGATGGGAACTGACTGAAAAGGGATGCGCTATATTTAATTCAACCACTAGCACCATCTGAAAACCCCGTTCGCCGTGGTATGCTAGATA